>NW_005054305.1:6566150-6662425 GCF_000277835.1 Geospiza fortis | reverse complement strand
TAGTGATCCTTGAACTTAATTATCTCCGTTGGCATTGTAAAGTGTTGATTTCAATAGAAGCTTTCTTAAATGCAGCTTTTCAAAGGAAATGGTAAAACTATTATTTTTCTGAGAAACAACTTTTCACCACCTAGAAACTGGGTACCCTTCTAGCCTTTTACAGGCAGCTCTGACGCTATCATGGGCACAGAGAAGAACATGGTTTTTTGAGAAGAACTTCTACTACATGAATAATTTACTTGGGTGCATAGTGGTAGCCTATTTGCCCTTTCTGTTTCTTAGAACCCATTCCAGTGTAATGCCTGGTTTAGAGTAGTCCAGTTCCTAGAATCATAGAATTATAGAATCATGGACTCACAGAATCCAGACTTGTAGAATTGTAGAATTATAGAATAAACTGAACTGGAAGGGACCCATCATGATCATAGAGTCCAGCTCCTGGTCCTGCACAGGACACCTCAAGGGCCACATCATATGCCTGAAAACATTGTCCAAATGCTTTGTGAACTCTCTTAGGCTTGGTGCTGTGACCACTTCCCTGGGCAGCCTGCTCCAGTGCCCAAACACCCTCTTGGCAAAGAACCTTTTCGTGATACACAAACTAAACCGATCTGACTCAGCTTCAAGTCTTGAGTCCTGTCACTGGACACAAGAGAGAAGAGATTGGTACCTGCCTCTCTGCTTTCCCTCACAAGGAAGTTGCAGATTGCAATGAGGTCTCCTCTCAGTCTCCTCTTCTCCAGGCTGAACAGACCAAGTGACCTCAGCCACTCCTCAAAAGGTTTCCCCTCAAGGAGGTATGAAATTCTAGCAAATATGGAACCCTTGCAATGTAATGACAATAGAACTCATGGAAGATAATGATAACAAATGGTGAGTCCAACGTGATTGGGGGAAAAGGACTCAAATACTAAACTATGTGACCCCATGGATTCGGGATGATCGACATGATTTGGGAGAAAAAAGGACTCGACTATATGACCCCGTGGAAGATTTGGTGTCCTAACAACACCTTTGGGTGGATACTTAATAGTATTTCCTGTAATAGTTCTCACACCAAATCTTCCTCTGCAGTCAGTGGGACTATGTTTGTATCAACCTGGATTTTTGTTCCCAAGGCCAGGCCCAACAGTGCAGGTAAAGAGAGGTGAGGAAAGTCTTGAGAACCTCTGTTGTTGCAGCATCATTAGTGACTAATCCACCTTTCCTGTTTAATAGAGGACCAGTATTTTTCTTCTGTTTCTGCTTGTTGTTTATGTACTTGAAGAGCACTTGTTTTGATGTGCATGGAAAAGGTTTTGTTTGAATGTGTTTCAAATGTATCACAAAGTGTGTGCCATCTATACCAGCTTGTTTTCATCTCTTCAGCAGAGGCAGCAGTGAGAAACAGCAGATGTCAGTATCTGTAGCTTCTATTAGAATATTACAGGTTTTATCTTGTGGACAGTAGTAGCTAAAACAGTTCAATAGAACATTCTTTCTCCAGGGATTCAACAACAACGTGAAAGTTGGGTGGCTGTCTCTTGTACAAGTAGCTTCCATGTATATATGTGTGTGTATATACATATGTTCATGCAAAAATAAATATGAATCCATAGTGAAGCTCTGTCCATCCTTCCAAGTGTTCTTCTGTTACAGGACAGGGGAATCTTAGGGGTTTCCTCTCAGAGCCATTTGCAGTGGTGCTGTGTAGGGCAGGCCAGAGACTGAGTGGAGAAGATTTGTGTGACAATCCAGCTGGAGTGCTGTGTGCAGCTCCAGGATCCTCAGTACAAGAAAGATGAGTACTTGTTAGATTTCCTCCAAAGGAAGGCCGCAAGAATTGTCAGAGGGATAGAACAACTCTTCTGTGAGGACAAGCTGGTAGAGCTGGGGTTGTTCATCCTGGAGAAGAAAAGCCTCTGGAAAGATCTTAATGGAGCCTTTCAATATTTAAAGATGGCATATAGGAAAGAGAGAGAGGCTTTTTTCCAAGGCCTACAGTGATAGGACAAGGGATAATAGTTTTAAACTGGAGGAGGATAGGTTTTAGATTGGACATAAAGAAGTTTTTTTTTCTTTATGATGAAGGCAGTTAAGCACTGGAGTAGGTTGTCCAGAGAAATTGAGAATGCCCCACCCCAGGAAATGTTCAGGGCCACTTTGGATGGAGCTTTGAGCAACCTGGTCTAGTTGAAGGTGTTCATCCTCCTGCAGGGAGTTGAAAAATGAGACTGGTCTCAATGTCTGTTCCAACTCAAACTGTCCTTTATTTCTCTGATTGTACTAATCAAGGAGAGAACACATACACTCCAGCTTATAAGACCTCTGTCAGAAAAGAAAGGAGACTTCTGGATCATTTCAGGTAGAAATTTTTTTTTCCCCTGACATGCCTGTCTGGGCAGCCAATAATATAGCAGCATCATGAAAGGTCCCAGAATTGAAGAGTGGGTTGAATAATTTAAAGCTGGATATTCTTGTTACTGGAATATGATCAGGAGGTGTTTCCTTCCTCCTACCACCTTTCATTTGTCTGCCTCTGTTGTTAAAAGGCTTTTTTCCCCTGCTATCATTTAAACATCAAGACAGTTTGAGAAGGAAACGAATTCTGGAGTAAAAAGCTTTGTGCACTGGTGTCAGGTGATAAGGAGGAATTTTTTTCACAAGTTCATGTAGTTATTGGGGAAGAATGCTGAGGCTTTTTTTTGTCTGTAAGGTGTGGATTTTAGCAGGAGAGAAATAGTTTTTGTAATAATCCTTAGTTCTCAGTCTAAGGAAATCTGAAATACTTCTCCTCAATACTTCATGTTTGCTTATTTGCCAGCTGAAAATATGTCATGGGAAAGGAGAATGGTAGTAAAAGAAAAGGTGCTGTGTTTTAAAGGCTTGTCCTTTGAGGAGAATGGACCAGAGTAGACCAAATGGAAAGGTAACCTATCTTCCTGCTTGTTTCTGGCTTGGATTCTGAGTACGAGATGAGAAAGTCAGTTTTAGCAGCAAGGAAAAGCAGTTTTCCAAAGAGTTGTCTTTTGGACAGGAAGAGAGTCAGCAGTGATGGCCTTGGCAGAGGCATAAGTGGTAGTCAGACCTCTGAATGCTGCAAAGAGGCAACAGGAAAGGGAAAGCTCTTCTGCCATTGGTGCCTTTTAAACCACTGCTCTTGGGGAAGTTTTGCTAGTTCTCTTCAGTTACTCCCTGACAAAGCTGTTTAAAAGAGTATTACTTGCCAGTGTGTTAAAGGAAAACACCAGTGCAGGCAACTTTGGATGTCTTGCATCATACTCAGTGTTTATAGGAAATGAGGTCCTAACCTTTTTTGAAAAGAGGAATTATTTTCTGTTTACAATACTGATTTCTGTCACAGCTGATAGTTGTCAGTGCATTCCTGTAAGCAGGAAAAATGCGATCTTAACTTTATTAATTATTAGCACAATATATCAGTCCAAAGTGCAGTGGAAATAAAGGAAACCTATTAATGTCCACTCGCTATCCATTTTCATCTTCAAATAGTGAAGAAACCACATAGATGTTTGTGGTAAACACCTGTGTCATTTCAGTGTAACAAAATCTGTTTTGGAATACCAGCAAGTCAGTAACATGGCATAAGTGGCGTGCCTTATTATATTGTCTGTGTTCCAAAAGAGATGCTGTCACCTCTTCCACCCACCCTCTGCATGTGGAGTATCTTTTCAAAGTAATCTGAGAGGTTTTTTTGCCTATGCATTTCGGCTGAAGATCTGATTCAGTAGTTTTATTGTTCAAAGTGGTAGTACAAAAGGAAGCCTTTTTAATTGGGAGCATTTGGAGGAGTGTTACTGTCTTTGTTAAATGTACTCATCCATACAACAAGAGTGACAGCTTTTTCCAGTGACTCAGAGCATCATTAATCCAGAAGGTTTTGAGTTATTAGCAGAGATAGCAGAGCTCAGGAAGGTTACTCTCCCACCTCCCTAGACGGATCAGAAGGTTAGTGGAGCTGTGGATATGAGGCAAGACAAGATGGGTCTTCTGTCAGAGGAAGGGACTTGGACAGATGAAGAATATCTGTTGCTTTGCATCAGAGCAATAAATGTATTTTTTAGAAGCTGGAGGTATCAGAAGTTGCATCATGACTGAAGAAGCAGTGTAACTGAATGCCAGAACATACCTTGCACCCTCCGAAATAAAACAGAAAAGTCCAAACCATGTGGTTTAATAAATTCAGTTTCCAGTTTGGTGATGCTGGAATTTATTGATGGCTGTAACCTGGAACTCTGGTGAATGGGTAAAGAGGAGGAAGAACATTACTGTCATATTCCTTTCATGAGAGTGAAGAGAGATGATGGAGGGTTTTTGGCAACTATAAGCTCTGTTTGGAATAAGTTGTAGAATTAGTGGAAAAAATTCCACCTTAAATTTGAACTGCACCTCAATGAAATGTGACCAGTTTTTGGAAGGAAAGTATGGAACACTGAAAATTGTTTGTATTTGTTTCATCTTTTCCCCTGGATGTTCACGCTGATTCATCACTGAATATATTTATAATATTTTTTTTTCTTTCAAAAAATCCACTCCTTTGATATTAAGGAGGAACAGCTTTTACACTAAGACAGAAATCTGGAAGATATTTTAAGATCCATCTATATCTTATGAGATAGTCTTTACTACTCTAAATTAGATTCCCTAAACATGCCAAATATAAGGATGAGTAGAACATATGGATTGGCTAAAGGTATCTGAAGTAGGAGCCTTTTTTTCTGCCTGCTACAGCTCAGCCTGAAGTGTGACAGGCACTGTTGGTGACACATTTGTGCAGGAAGGATAGGGTAGAAGCTTCCTCTCTGGTAAGAGCTCGCTGGCTGCCTGACATGATTATATAAAAAGCCACAGGAAAGCTGTGAGTTGCTAATGTTTCCAAGGCTGGGCTGAGGCCTTGCTTTTGGGTTTCTCCTTACAGCTGTATGCATCTGGCACAGGCAAGCTTTCGCACATACACAAAAAGCCAGTGAGTTCCTTTGTTCTTTGCTATAAACATGGCCATCAATGAACCCTTTTAAAGCCTTCATTTAAAAAAAGTAGTTTAAGCTTGAGCCCTGGTTCTAGGTCTTCATTTGCTGGTGTTGGGGCCTTATGGGTTGCACGTTGACCTCTTTAGCCAAAATGAGTTTTAAATGAGTTGAAAAGTACTGATGAACCCTGCAACATGGAGAGGACTTTAGGAGCAGAGATAATATTGGTTTCACCAGTTACTCTGATTCCAAATTTTCAGTTTGCTGCAGGGTCTGCCTTGGGCTGGAGTCCCCTCAGGATCAGCTGAGTGCAGAAAAATGCTTCAAACACACAGCCTTTCCTTATTATCTCTCAAATGGGAGCTGCTGACACTATGACCCTTGTTCCATTTCAAAAACATGTGGAAGTGGGCTCAAACTTTATCCCTTTCCATTGAGTTTGCCACTTGCTATTGACTTCACACGGAGGTAGAGGCACCTGTGTGCTCAACTGCAGAGTTGAATGAAGCGGTTCCCCATTGTGTGGGCTCTCACTGCTCTGGTTCCAAAGAGACTGAAACCAGGAACACACAGGAAGAGCTGAAGGTTGTACAGGCTCTCCTCAGCTTCTGGCTCTGAGAAAGCTTGGGAGGAGCAGGGTAAGAATAGGAATTTTAGCTGATTAAATGATTGATTCCATGTTTCTTTTGGCAAGATGTGTCCAGAATCCTCTGAGCTGTAGGCACTTCCCAGTTATGCACAATATACTTCCTGGGTTTGGAGGAGAAAGGAACATACTGTTTTAATAGAGATTAAAGAATAATAAACAGTGCACAGGTTGCTCAGCTAAACTTATCATTAACTTAACTTATCATTAAGTTTGGCTACATCCTTAGGAAAAGATTTGATAATGAAAAGCAATCATCCTATCTGAATAGACAACTATTGGACATAGACTGCCAAGAGATTGTCTGCTGACCTCTTTGAAAATATAAATGCTTAGCTGCAAATGTTTTAAACTTCTTTTTGAACTGCACAGTCTATGATAATCAGTCAAGAATAAGCTCAATGAGTATGTACTGGAAGATATTCCTTGAGGGGATAGATTTTTGCACTGGCATACATATTTTACATCACTGCATTTCCCTATGTGTGTTCATATCTCTTTGGACTCATTCCCACGGTGTTTGTTTCTTTCATTCAAATAATGTGTCTTTGGTTAAGTAGGCTTCCCAACCTTTTAAAAAACCCTCTTGCATGTTAAAGGTTCACCTTTTTGGCAGTGTTGCATTTTCTGTCTTAGTGTACACAAATATGTGCAAAGTTATGAATAGAAGATATTTTCTGCATACTGTTTATGTTCTAAATCTACACACTTGGTGCAAAATCATGTTTTTGTGATGATTTTAAGTTGTGAAAGCCACCTTGACACAAAGGTCCATCTGAAGGTAGCCGATTTCATGCACAGGTGGACACAGTTGTCTTTTAAATAAGAATCAATTTTTCAGATTGTTCATATGATTTATCATTTTTTCACCAGCATATGAAGGAGACCACACAGAAATCTGTTGAACAATTTTGATTTAGACTTTTTGGATTTAGTGTGAAGTTGTACTGCTATGTGAGGGAGACAGCTACTCTGAATCTGAAGTGTATCTGAAAGAAATAGTATGAGAAAACGAACTAAAGTGGAGTCTCTTAATGGGCAAGTGGGAGGCCCTCAGGCAATGAGAATTTGATTTTAATACTGCTTTCTTACTAACACTGTATGAGTCTAAGTGTTTCTTCTTAGGAGATAAACCCCCTTGATTCCCTGAGAGAAAAAGATAGTTAATACCATCTGTAAAAACCATTAAGTGTTTGTTAGGTCTAAATATCACAAAAGCCTTTTAACTAGTCACGTGCAGGAAGGATAAGATAGCTAATATGCAGATATATTCATATAGATTGTCCTCTTTGCCTTTCTGGATTTGGTGGAAAATCTGACTCTTTCCTATTGAGGAATGTGGGAAAGATAAAAACTGTAAATCTATACCCCAGCTCCTGAACTGCATTTTAGATAATGCAGGGGAATGTAATGTTGTGACAAAAACTTTAAAAAAGCAAATTAAATGAACAAAAGCTTCAACTTTACAGCTGAGTGTCCCTTATTCAGCCATGAAATCCATGTCTTTGAGATTGCATTAAGCTAATGTAGACTGATTTTTCAAAGGTTATTGAGACTTGCCCTTTACTGGTCCCTTTATGAAATCACTGCAGGGGATTCTCTCTATTTTACACTTGCTGATAGGCACTGCAATATGACAGTTTAGCCAAAATGAATGAAAAATCATTAAAAAGGTTATTTTACTAAATACTGACAATGTCTGGCTCTACCTATGGCAGTGTCTGGCTCTCTTGGAGTCATGGCTAGCTACACCATGTGACAATGTCCTCCTGTCCCACAGTCCAGCCTGGGGATGGTCTCAAGCTCTCTGCAGACCAGTTCTGACTTGCAGGTCTGAAGTCTCTCCAAGCAGGGTGTGTGGGCAGAGTGAGGACACATGCCCTGGCTGAGGAGCCATTAAGACTCAATTTCTAAATAGGTCCCTCGGAATGTTTGGCAAATATTTATGTATTAATCTCAGAAAATTTTAAAACATCCACTGCTGATTCAGAATTGGGTTTTGATGACTAAATTTACGAAGGTATTTAGCTGTGTAATTTTCTTAAAAATCAATGAGAACCAGGTCTTTATCTACTCCCTGTGTAAGAGCTGTGAAATAATGCAGGCATTTCCTATGGGTTAATAACTCTAATAAAATTTTGCTGCAGTTTTTCTTTTGTGGATTTTCTCCTGTTTTGTTTTCTGAAGAGCATATTTATATTTAAAAACATAATGTAACCATCAATTACTGTAATAGCCACTAGAGGTCTACTGATATCAAAATTCCACCAACATCAATTATTTCTGCAAGTATTAAAATGTTTCATCCAAAAGAAAATGCTTCTTATTAAATATAGTTTGCTTTGTGAGGTGTATAATTTAAATTATCTGAATTTTAACCCCTGAGAGTTGTTTTTAATTAAGTCATATTTAACTGAAGTAGGGAAGAGTTGAAATGTAAAACAACTGAACAGTGACTTAGAAATTGCCAACTATATTCACACATGTAAATATATTAAAATGTAATTTCACTGGATAGAATATATTTCTTAGTGTTTAACCTCGAAGCAAACAATATTTTAATGAAATTGGTCTACAATTAGTGTCTTCTTATGGCATTATTGAATTCTATATGCCTTTGAGGATTTTTTTTATTTCTCAGAAAATAAATCAATCTTTAAACCTTCTTTTATGTGACTGTAGTATGATACCTTGTAAATTTCTAACAGCAAATGGGAAGTAGCTTTTACTGCCTTTCCTTTAGGTCTAGTTATTCATCACAAGAACAGGAATGTACTCAGTGGGACAAAAGGGATAAAAAGTACATTAAGGACTTTTTTCCAGTGACTTCCCCATCAGGTGACAAATAATTCTTCTCTGTCAAATCAAACACAAAACCCAAAACCCAACAAAATGGATAAATTGCAGTTCCCTGTGATTCATGAGCTCCTTACCTAGAGTTTGTAGGGATTCAAGCTGGGGCACGAGAAGATCCCTTTGAGATCTAGCTGATGGTTCATGACTGTCTGTTCCTACTCAGCAAAATGTTTTACATCCTTTTTGTTGTGGCCTAACAAGTCATGGAACAGTAGCCTGTGAGTTCCAGAAGAAAGGTAAGACTCCTCAGATCTCATCTAATGGTGCTTCCTATTTGATGTCTGACAGGTGGAGATACTTTGGTTTTTTGCTTTTTTTTTTGAAAGAAGGTGGTATCACAGGCAGTGTCACAAAAGCAGCTGCAAAGGATACAAACAAGGCCTGATTCAGAACATTTGTAAAACTTTCCTGACGTGTACTTAGCTGTCTTAGGTGCTTTGTTGAACTGGCAGGCATCTTAGTGGAAATATTTATTGCATATTGTGTAAGTATTGGGTCTTGTAGTGAAATATTGTTTGTTTTCTGACTGCATTGTGACTGCTATACTCCCCCAGTTCTTAGCCTAACACTGTCTCTTCCCTTGTGCACAGTTTTCCTCACTCACTAAAAGATGAGGTCTGTGACAGTGTAGTGACTCCAGTTAATTCTGTGTGTGAAGTCTGTAGCTTATGGCTGATAGCTAAGGTAAAGGAAAACCTTCAAAGTGTGCCTCTTTTTTCAGACTATTTGTTATACTGAGAAAAAATCTGATAGATGCATCTGTCAACCTTAGTATTTATTAAGGTATTCAGACCTGCCTCTCACTAGTCAGAGTGCTTAGTGTGAGTACACCTCTTTAATAGGAGAGGAAATTGTTAGTGTGATAGCAGAATCAGTGTAAATGATTAACTAAGGTTTCCCATAAACCTGTGTGTAAATGTCCACTGTGTACATAAGTCATGCCCAAGATAGTTCTCACTTATTGCCCTTTGTGGAAATATTTAATTTCTCTCCATCTTCAATTTAAAGAGGAAATGCTACATGAAGAGGGCAAAGCTTTCCTTAAGAAAGACCAGTGAAATTAGTTCTTTTAAGAATAACCTTGCTTTCTTCATTGGACTGTTGGAGAATAAGTAAGTCCTTTGCATGAAAGATGAGAGCAGATTCATTCAAGGCAGTTCTAGGAGGTGTCCTCTCTGCAGGAGTGTGGAGCCAGCATCCAAACAGGGATTCCCCTGAGAGAGCAGGTGGTGGAGCTGCTCTACCCTTTGGGTAGTGTGAAGTTGCTGTCAGGACTTGAAAGAAGTCTTTTCAGGGAAGCTGGTTTGAGCAAAACAGATTTAGCCAGAGTAGCTGAGAAAAGTGAGGAAAAGGGTTCATTCTCCAGCCATTTGTCCATCCTGTTCATTAGCATCCACCTCATAGCTCCTGGATAAAAAATTATTATATCTGTGTTCATCTAGTTGAAAACTACAGATAATTACAATTGTTATTACTGTTGCTACTGTTATTAATGTTATCATCATCATCTCTCTTAATAGTCCCCAGAAACTCTTCTGGTGCTAGGTCCACATGCAGACTTTGTGATGACTGTAGCTTCTGTACAGCCCCAAGTTGTTCCTAAAGTGCTGGGCAACAGGCAAAATACTGTGACTGTCTGGCTTTCCTCCTGAACATCCCATACTCTAGAGGAATGAATGCTGAAAAATGATTAGTGTGAGGGACAGAAAAGATACAAGATACACCATGGGCATGGGCTATTATGTTTTTCATATTTAAGTAAAAGCAGATGTAAGCTATGTGAGGCTAATGGGGCATTACTTACAGGGTCTCAATGTAGCAAAACTAATGGGAACATTTTTCTTCTTAGTTCTAAAATATAGTGTTTAAATGGAATTATATGGCAGAAAGGGTGGAGCCAGCATGGCATTTTCTCCAGATGTTTGAATTTCTAGTTATTCTTTCGCCAGAGCTGGTGATTCATCTCTTCAAAGCTTTATTCCCTGTGTCTGTGTCAGCAGTAATTGGAACACCTTCACAGTCTCATTTTTGTTTCTGCAAGTAATGAGTTTGCAGGGAAAAAAGAATATTTGGACTTGGAAAATGCACCTTACTATCCTTTTTCTCCTGGGTAGAATGGGGCGAATTTCCATCCTCTGGTTTCCTTTCTCTGCAAGAAGAGGATGAGGAGTCAAAAGGCAGTTCATTAGTTCTTGCTATGCTCACTACTGTCTCAGGCTGGGACCACTGCCAGAACAAAGGCATTAGAAGCAGATGAGAGGAATACTGTTCACTGCAAGAAACACAACCCTTTCTCACACTGGCAGATATAGAATCATAGAATTTGTTGGAAAAGATCATTGAGTCCAACACTAATCCAGCACTGCCAAGTCCACCACCAAACCATGTCCCTGAGTGCCACATCTAGATTTCTTTTAAATACTCAACCATTTCTCTGGGGAGCATGTTCCAATGCTTGACAACACTTTTTCTGAAGAAACTGTTCCTCTGTAACTTTCCTCACACAATCTGAGGCTATTTCCTCTTGTCCTGTCATTTGTTACCTGGAAGAAAAGACTGACCCCTACATGGCTACAATCTCCTTTCATGTAGTTGTAGAGTACCTGCCTTTCCTTCATCCGTTCTGACTGGGCCTGATCCTTTAATTGTTCTGTGTGTTCTGTGTCATTATCTGCTCCATGACCTTCCCTGGCTCTGAGGTCAGACTGACAGGTCAGTCGTTCCCCAGATCCTCTTTCTGGCCCTTCTTGTAGATGGGTGTCACATTGGCCAACCTCCAGTCACCTGGAACATCTGTGATTAGCCGGGACTGCTGGTAAATGATGGAAGGCAGCTTGCTTAGCACTTCTGCTGGCTCCCTCAGTACCTTTGGGTGGATTTTATCTGGCTCCATGTGTTTATCTAAGTGGTTTGGCTTTGGCCCTTCTAATTTTCTCCTTCTATAGCCTCATGACATACTTGTAGCCCTCCTGAGTTGCCTACTTCTTCTTCCAAAGATCATAAACTCCCGTTTTTCACCCAAGTTCCAGCTAAATAGCTCTGTACAGTCAGGCAGGTCTTCTTCCCCATGAGCTCATTTTTTTGCACATGAGGACAGCCTGCTCCTGTGCCTTTGGGATTTCCCTCCTGAAAAATGTCCAGCCTTTCTGGATTCCTTTACCCTTCAGGACTGCCTCCCAAGGGATGCTATCCACCAGTCTCCTAAACAGGCCAAAGCCTGCCCTCTGGAATTTGAGGTGTTAGTCCTGCCAGTGCCTCTCCTTACTTCTCCAAGAACTGAAACTATAATTTTGCGATTGTTATGCCCAAGATGACCTCCAGCCATCACAGCACACGCCAGTCCTTCTCTGTTCACAATCAACAGGTCCAGCTGGGCATTGTCCCCAACTGGCTCAATCACCAGCTCTGCCAGGGAGTTTTCTTCTACATTTTCCAGGAACCTCCTAGACTGTCTCCTCCCTGCTGTGTTGTGTTTCCATCAGACATCTGGTACATCTAAGGCCCCCAGGAGAACAACACATAGCGATAGTGAGACTCCTCCCATATGCCCTTAGAATATTCCATCTGCCTCTTCATCCTGTTTGGGTGGTCTGTAACAGACTCCCACCACCACACCTGCCTTGCTGGCCTTCCCCCTCATTCTTACCCAAAACCACTCGGCTGTATCCTCACCATCATCAAGCTCCTGTTGTTCCTGCTGCACAATGGCTTCCAGCTCCTCTTGTTTGTTGCCAACAAGTTTGACTAAATTAACAAGAAGAGCTTTTTTGTTTGTTTTGTTTTGTTTATCCATTTATTTATTTATAATTTTTAAATTTCAGTTCTGCAGAAAATATGGTTGATTTTTAGGAGAGCTGTAAGCAGAAATGTTCATTCAAGGAAGGCCCAATGAAACACTTAAATGAAATGCAAAAATCCATTTTGCTAAACAATGCAGATTTGGAGATTTACTTATTTATTCACAAATTATTACTCCAGTGATTTTGAGAATCTTGGGCTTCTAATTTGGGGCACTTGATATCATGAAAGTGAAACCTATGGATAAGTAATTCAGGTTTCTGAAGTTCTTTTCACTTAATCTGTGAAATCAGAAACTTTGACAACTTGAATTAGATGCTGTGTTCATATAAAATGCATTTCTTAAATACCAGAGATACAGTGAACTGGATATGGATACTATGCTGGAAAAAGCCATAATTGGTGCTGGTTTTATTGACCGAATTGACACGCTGTGTATTTCACTTAAGGTTAGAGTGTCTATAAATTAAATAGCCTCAGGCCTGTGGCTTAGAGACAGGACCTGGGTTTGCGTGCTGCAAGTTGGGTGAAAAAAAGCCTTGGAAATGGTTTCCCTCTGGTATAGAGTAATATACATATAAACATGTGAAGGGAAAAGACAACTTTTCTATACACTGTAGATTCAGTGACTGGAATACTAATATCCCTGTGTGAAGCCTTCACTTGCTGTGACAGCCTAATGAGCCAGTGACAGTGGCTGTCTGCTTGTCCTGAGTGAATGTCCTGCATTATGTTGTTTGTGTTGTACTGCAGGATGCTGAAGTGTGGTTGTCTGACTGCTGTCCCCTCGGGAGGCTCAGGAAGAGATGTACTGGATCTCCCAGGAGGTTTTCCTCAGAAATAGTTTTCTACCTAAATAAATACCATCTCCTGGGGATCTTCTAGAATAGTAACCAGTGCATGACTGCCAATATCTTTTCATACTGTGAAATTTTAAAGCCTTAACTGTTGAATCAATAATACGAAGACACAGTTAGGATGCATCCTCTTTTTGGTATATTTTCATTTACTGACTGAACAGTTTTGGCTTCCTACCTGTTTGCACGTGTAACTTCAGTTTTTTATACACTCCATACTCTTTGGGAATAAGCTTTCTTAAGGATTTATCCTTATTTACCACACAAAAGGTGAGGTCGTCTGTGATGCGTTCTTTGATATTTCTTAGAGGAGTATGCTAAACAGAGGAGGGAAGAGTTTAAACAGTCTAAATTTTGTTGTATTCCTGTGTAGTATTTCTTAGCTGGAAATGTGTATCTGTGTATCCTGACAGTCTGTAGTGTGAGTCCAGTTCATCAGAGCCACTAATGTGAACTTTAAAAACAGCTTGTATGTTCTTCTGCAGAAGAATTTGATAGTTTTTTATGGAAGAGTAGCAGATTTGGACTTCTCAATCTACAGCTTGTTAATCTTTTATACATAAATTGATCTCATATTTGTACACTTAGGGAGAAATGTTAGCTAAAATCTTCTCTGCTTCTTAAAACTCTGTTTAAACACTGCAAAAAATTTGCATACAGAATATGAATTCATTATCATGTTACATTCTGTGTGCTTCCTTGAACTTAATTGCATTATCACACCTTGAAAACTGATGTTACAAAACAAATACTATCACAAAATGCTCTAGGCCTAGAGAAGACATTATGATGAAGGTGTATAAAAGAAAGAGTTGTGAAATTAAGAGACATTAAATAAACTCCTGGACATTTCATTTTAGGGAAAAGTATGCCTGAGGGAGTGGTATGGCAGAGGTTTGTACAGTTGTAAGTGGTGTGTAGTGGTAAACATGGTGTTATTATATACTGTTTCTCATACTGTAAAAATTGGGTCACAATAAAGTGATCAAGCAGTGAGATCACAAAAATCTAAAAAAGGCATTTTTGCACACAGGCAATCACTAAGTTGAGGTATTAGTGTCATAAAAAGTTCAGAAGCAAAAAAACCTGAAGTGGACATAGTCTTAAAGCATAGACCAACTGATGACTATTCAATATATTTTTTAAAAACTTCTCTCAGAGAAGATGATAAAGCATTGATTGCTGAAAGCTGCAAGGATGTGGTAGGAGAGAAATCATTGTATTTTGCCATTCGTATGGTCTCCTGCCCAACATCTGCTTAAAATTGAGATTTTTGGCCAGATGAATCTTTGCTTGACCCACTGTGATTATTTGTGCTTGTTTTTAGATTTTCAGACATCACATCTAGGTGTCAAATACTTGATGGAATACACTGCATAGTATCAAGGAAACAAAGTCCTGAGATAAAATAAGCGAGGGGATTCCCTTCAGCTAGCAGAGCATCAGAGAGACTGTAGCAAAACAGGAAGAAAAGGCAGTGTTCAGTTGCACACTGTATTGCAAGTCTGCTGTTTGATTTTTGGTCTATGGTTGTCCTAATTATCTTCATGAACCAACATAAACACTGAGTGTGACTTAAATCTTTGTTTTACCTCTTCTAATTGCTTAATACACTTTTTGTCATCAGTGAAGTGGAATTCTTTACTGAAAATCATCTGATTATTTTGTGCTAACATGCTCAATTCCACCATCCTGGAGCTTTTTAGAGTTACTGCTCTGTTACTGCTGACAATTTGTGACATTTTTTTTTTAATGGTGACTATGTTATTAGATGTACCAGTAGTTACACAGAGAAATAAATGTACCTCTGAAAAAACATTACCCTTGTTGGTGTGGTAGAAAAAAATAGCTTAACAGCAAAAGTAGCACTATGGAAGTGACTAGTGTGCAATCCCTGCTCTGGTCATGAGAGGGGGAGATGCAGATTCAGGGATTCAAAGGGTTTGTATTTCTTTCCTAGTAATCTTTGCCCTGGTCAGATCTCTTGATTTTTTGGTCTTGGTTCTTGTCTGGAGAATAGAAGGGATAATATTGCTTTAAATCTATGTATTTTCTCCTTGTTATGCTTGATCCAGCAGTCACCTTCTAGGCCAGGGGTTTTATGGGAACTCACATGTATGGATATGGTGGTGACCTGATACAAGCAGGAGCGTGTAAATGCTAATGCAGACACCTGTACATATATGTTAAGCAGAAATTCTAAAAAAAAACCCCAGACTAACCAACCAAAAGAAAAACTACTTGAGGACAAAGAATAGGCAGGTCCTTGGCTCTTCATTTCAGTCCCTTTTATTCTCTGTTTATTTCCCCTCTTGTATACTGCTGACACGCTGACTTTCTTTTCCTTAACCTTTCTCAGATGGCAAGAGCAATCTCTCTAAAACAAAAAGCCTGTCTCTGTTTGGTGATGCTCATTAAAAGAAAAAGTAAACTGTCAGGAGTCACTGCCTGGGCTGCATGTGCCTTCCTCCTCCAAACAGGCACTGAAGTGCTTAGGTGTGCTCCTCAGGGGTTGCACCGTGCTGCAGCTGGAGCTGCTTGTGCCCAGCCTCATCCCCCTCTCTGTGCGGAGAGTGACACACTTGTACATGCCTGGGAGGCAGAGCTCAGTGGAGACGCAGGTGTTGCAGGCAGCCCTGCAAGATCTGCCTACTGGCAATGTCAAAGCAGTGTACCAGCTCTGCAAAAGCAAACCAGAAGCACACATCCAGCCTTCTCATGAGGAACCAGCACCCCAGGGCACTGGCGTTAGAAAATGATTCTCTGTGTGTCCGTGACCTTTTAGTGATTTGGTGGCAGGAAATGTGAACAAAAATTAAAAAAAAAAGAAAGGGACTTTGTCACTGAAAATCTGTAAGTCTGAGATGCAGGAGGAAAATGTTGCCATTCTCATTTTGATATAATCAAAGCCTTTATGTAATGTGAACGTTGGTGGGGAGCAGTCTCCCTGAATCGTGTTTACTGGTGGGAGTTTCAGAACCGATGCGTGGGTGGGAGCTAACAATAAGCCCCCCCACATCCCTCTGCTGCACTGCATGGATGGGACCAGGCTGACAGCAATAGGCATCAATATTACCCTCATCTCTTTGGTCTTGCATAGGGGACATTAGGCTTGTTGGCATTTCTGTTTTAGAGGATACGCTACGGATATGATATCCCTTTCCCGCTCTCATTCCTCCTCCATGGTGAGTACTCTTAGGTCAGTTTTATGGCACTATCCCCCCTCTGTCCCTATTAGATATTCCTTAACATTGATATCTATCTGTAAGCATTAGCTAGCAGATGGAGTAAGCAGAGATTTTGGCCCAGGTAATGCTCTCATGTCTCAACTTCATTTGTTTGTCTTTCTTATCTGCAGTACCTAAGTGGTTTGCTTCAGGGTAGATGTCCTTGGAATATTTTCTTCAAATCATTCTTTGAGTCTAATGCCAGCTGTTCTGAATTAGTCAACTGCCTTCTCTTCTGGTGATGTAAAATAACAATTTAAACGAGAATTACATAATTCCCCTCTAGAAATTAGTTTAGCTGTTGCATCTATCAGGTCAAAAGAAGTATTCTTTCTATACCTGCTGATGAAGCTTAACAGCACTTTGGAACAAGGTGGAAAACTCAAGGGGAAGTAAAGTTTTCTTCACAGTCTTCCTCATGTCCTTTTGAAATGTTATTGCTTCATCATCTCATACAAGTCTTCCAGAGGTGCACCTCATAGCAAAGCAAAGAACCATTGCAGGTATTTGGATACAGATCAGCTGTGCTTAAAAGTTGTATCTGATAGTTTGTGACCTATCTGTTTTACAGCTTGCACTTTCTTTAGCTTCACCTTATAGTTGTCATTCAGCAGCCATGGGGTTACATGAGTAAATTTCTTTCAAATACACTGATGTCCCCTGAACCAGAATGAAAATGTGAATATTCAATTCTTTTCCCATTTTGGGTGTTCCTTGGGTATGATGCTCTGTCAGGCCAGAGCTGGATAGCATATCCTTCTTGCTTCTTTATAGACATGCAAAGAAATAGAACATAAGCTGCTTCACTTTCAATCTTGATCTTCATGGTCTTATACCAAGTATTTATCCTCAGATTTTAAAAGATAAATAACTGGGATGATGTTTTGTCAGTTTTCTGGGCCACTAACTTTTTGTATTACCTGATCTTGATTTCTCCGTGTTTCTGTCATAAATGGCAACTCCATGAGAAACATCATCAGCAAATAAGGTTTATGTAAACTTTGTTATTTACTGTGATCTTTAAGACAGAAATTATTTAAAATGTTTTCTCCTGCTCTGAATTCATAATTAATACAGTGACAGAACAAGGGGAAATGGCTTTCAACTGAAAAAGGGTACATTTAGATTACATATTAGGAAAAAATTATTTCCTACCAGCGTGGTGAGGCACTGGAACAGGTTGTTCCACAGATGCTGCAGATGCCCCATCCCTGGAAGTGTTTAAGGCCTCATGTTGGAGGTAACTTCGACTTCAGCTACCTGGTCTAGTGGAAGGCATCGCTGCTCAAGGCAGAGGGGTTAGAATTATGAGGATTTTTAATGTTCCTTCCAAGCCAGACTATTCTATGCTTCTGTGGTTCTGTGAAAGCCTTTCAGGGAGCTTTAAATAGAAGATCTGCCTGGCATGATTGGGAAAGGGGCATTTTTGATCTTTCCAAATTGTTTGTTTACAGAAACTTCAGTCATCTCACTACATATTGTTGCATCCATTTCCAACTTTTTAATGTCAGTATCTTTCTCCTCAACAGTAAGCTAAATTGATATATATGGGAAAAGAAGCTGTACATTTCTAAAACGACCAAGTATTAAATAATTGGAAGCCAGACTTCCTGTTACACTGAAAACAGACCTAAACACATTTAAACACAAATGCACAGGGGGTCATCCATAGTACCATAGTGACATGTTTTGGAGTAATAAGAAGGAAATTTGATGCAGCTTCTAAAATTAATTTCATTTGAAACCATGAGCACTACAAAAAGCATTTATCATACTGATAATTTCCCATAATGTCATAAATATGAGCAATGAAGCAGAAGTTGCTTCAATAAAGCTAATCTACATTAAGTTTTGCTTTCTTAACTAAAGGTAGTATTTGAATTTCTTTAATGCTGAAACAATAAAAACTTAGATTTCCTGGATTTTTAAAATCAGCTGAAAAAGTCAGACTGCAGAGTGTGTCATAGAGATGCTGCTTTCTGACTGAAGTGATGGATACTGAAAGAATAAAGCAATAAATACTCTGGAGGCCTTAATTTCTTTTTTGTCTGAAAACTACTGCATGATATTTTGCCCATGCCTATGCACAAAGACACAGTCTTGTAGAGCAAAATTCGTAATAATAAACAGAAATCAATTAACTTCTTTAATAGTGTTAAATGTAAATATAAGAATCTGAGAACAATAGAATATCTCAAGTTTAAAGAGACACATAATCATCAAGTCCAACTCCTTGAACTGTCAGAACTCACAGAACTGTCTAAACCTAAATCATATCACTGAGAGTGTCATCCAGACACTCCTTGAACTCTGGCATGTTTCATGCTATAAATTCAAAGGTGTACTTCAACTCTGTATAACAGCAAGAACATTGAGCTTGCAAAACATGAGTTTGTAAATGAGCTTTTTTTATCTCAGAGGGTTGAACATTTTCATTTGTCCAAATTTACATGGTGCTACATGCAACCTTTCTGGGATAGTACCCAGATCGTATTTAATTTAAAAAAATTAAATACACATGCCTTGAATTTCCTAACTGAGAATGTTGAGCTTAAGGCTCACACTTACATTTTAGGTAGACAAAAAATTATCTGACCTTCAAAGCATCTTGCTTTGAAATGGAAGATAGCAGATGTGAATCTTTCAATGCTGCAGCTGGTATCCAGAATACTGCAGATGAAAAAAAATCAGATCTTCACTTGAAACATTGGTACAAAACTGTCCTGAAGAACAGGGCTTCTCGGCAGGAGCACAGTAACACAAGGTACTGTGTCTGATATCAGGAGGAATTTCTTCATGGAAAGGACTTTTAAATGATGAGATGGGCTGTCCAGAGGGGTGGTGGAGTCACTGTCTCTGGAGGTGTTCAAGAAATGACTGCATTGTCACCTTGTGACAAGGTGTTTATTGGCCAAAGGTTGGACCCAATGATTTAGAGATCTTTTTCAACCTAATTGATTCCAGGATTCTGTGACAATGGAGCTGGACGGCAGGAGGCCAAGTCAGGGAAACACTCTCCCTTTCTTCTCCATCATGCCTGTGGCTGTTGGCTTGTGTCAATGTTGGGAGAGTGTATCTGTTCTTTTCCTCTTGCAAGAGAGTGCTAAGGGCTTATTGCTGGAAATATTATGTGTTTCAAAGTCAGTGTTATTTTCTATATATCCTCTTTTTGAATAAGGATGTCCATCAAGCAGAAGTATGGTGAAATCTTTCATTGTTGCTCTTGCTCACCAGAGACTGTACTGCCACAAAGTAGTCAATGTAACTCACAGAATCACGGAATAAGTGAATTTGGAAGGCACCTCTGGAGATTTCTCAGTTCAGTCCTGCTGCCTGTTTAGAAAAGTTATGAAATTCAGTTTTTAGAAACTGTATAAGCAACAAACATTTGAAACAGCACTTTTATCTTTTCTAGGCCTCTCCACCACTCCCAATCTGAGAAACTAATCTTAAAGATCTAGAGAAAAGAACATCCTACTGAGACATCTGACCTCATCTTGCATTTATGATTTCAGTGTAGAAATAATTTAATGTCATTCAGTGTTGTCCATAAATCACAATGGGGTGGCTTTATCCCTTCAGCAAGTACTTCTACATTTGCACTGCGGTCATAAAATGCAAAGCATTTGCTTAAGGAGATAAAATTCTATTACAATTTTACACGTACGAGCTGTTTTAGGTTTTCTGTATAAGTTCCTGTGGCTATTAGAATGAAATCACAGCACTCTATCATTTTGCATATTAAAAAGAGCCTGTCTTCTGAAAAGTGTCATTACTTCCAAAATAATTTGATTCAATGGTCATGAACACTTATTCTGCTGATACCTACTCCTATATGTAAACCTTGAGTAAAGTCAGTGAGCTGAGAGGAACTACAGGGACGGAAAAATAGTGTGAGAGGCGCTGGAAATATGTCCCGATTGCCTAAATGATCCAGTGGTAAAATTATAGGTGGGAAGTGCTTAATTGTAGGACACATTAAAAAAACCCCACAAACCAGATTGTGTTTAAGAACAATTTTGTTACAGTCTTGAGGCAAAGAAGAAAAACCATCTTTCTCATTTACAAATTCAGGTGTATGCAGGTGATTAGCTCTGTGCCATTAGTTCTGTGCTTAGAAGATGAAGTCTGTGTTTGCTGTCGGGAGGTGGTGGTACAGCTTGCACTGGGTGTAGGCTGCTGCTTGATGTATCCCTGCACAAGGACTGAAGGTCACTCTGTTCCGTATGACCAATTCGTCTGACAAAAGCAGGATTGCAGTTTCCAAGGTATATTTTAAAAGAGAAGGGAAAGGGTAGGGAATTAGGGGATTTAAAACCCCAAATTGCAGGTTTCATCCTGTAAAGTACTGGGCACTGTTGCTCTATTTCAGCAAGACTTAAATGTGCTTAAACCTTTTGTTCAGGGCTCAGCATTTAGCGCTGTTTAATCTCAACTGAATAGTTCTTAAAAAGCAGAGTGATATTTTCTTTCATCCACAGATTTCAAAGGATTCTGTGAACAGCTATGTATAAAAATTTTATTATTAAATTGAGAATTCAATTATGATTTCACAGTTGAGCATAATAAAGAAAAAGACAGGAAATCAAAACAAAAGCCTTTACTTTCTCATGTCCACCTCTTTTGTTGAATCTCTATATAGTTTTATTTTTGTCTTTTTTCTTGTTTATTTTCAATGTGAAATCCTCAGACTTCTCATTTGAGGTCAAAGCTGTGAACTTATGCAGAAACATAGGACAGGATGTGTCTTCTGAACTTCCACATTTTGTTTTTAAGCTGTGAGTGTCCTATTGAAAGGAAAAGGAGCTGTTGTGTATTCACCACAAGCAAGAGGGTAAACAAAGAGCAAAATTCAGACTCCAGTCTTGATAAAGGTGGATTCTACCTTTGAAAAAGCTAGGAGAGACCTAAGAGAGTGGTTGGGGCATTTTCTGCTAAGGACCTAGAGCTGGTTATTCTACTCAAGCCTTAGAAATGTGCTGCTCTGCTTCTGGGATCTTACACTTAAATGATGTATATAAGTTAGATTAGACCACTTACATATATGTCCTCTGCTTTCATTTTACCTTATCCCCTGTTGTGGCATTTTCCACCTGCGTTCACTGAAACAGTTGCCTTTTCCTGGATATACCCAGGGATATACAATAAGAATACCTGTGAGCTCTTGGATGTTCCAGGAAATCTCCAAATTTACCTCGTTTAAATTCCTTTTGTTACTTCACATCCATGTAAGAGGGTGTGTTCCTGCTAAGAGAATGATTTGGGTATTCATCTGAAATAAAACACAAGAAGTTTTTGCTGGAAATGAAAAGAATGTGGTCAGGAATAGTGTGGGCCAAATTTAGTAACTGGGTGTTACTAGTTCAGGAGGCCAGCAGGGGAATCCATTCCCTATCCAACAACTAAATGAACACAGTGCTTATGTTTTGTACCTGACTGAAAGACTGAATTTCCAGGAACACAGGATAGAGTATTGTTAAATGGAAGATCTGCACATGAACACTGAGAAATGAATGATTGCATTCTAAGGGCAGTATTTACTGGTTTCTACAGTCATAGCTTGTGAAACAAAAAAGAAACAGAACCTTACTTTCATTAACCATAATAGTAGTTTAGCTATTTTCACAGCATTAATCTTGCTGTTAACTGTTCTTTTTAGATTGTGAGGAGACAGCATGTGACAGGAAAAATCTATAACATCATTCAACATCTGATTATATGCCCCTTTTCCTCAAAACCAATTTGCATACCTACAAATATCAGTGTTTCTCACTGGAATTGAAGGTGTAAAATATTGTCTTTCAAGCTGAAAGTTATTTAAGCAAAGATTTTTCAGTATTTGGGAATTCTGGCTGGATGATTTCAAAAGCAAAACCATATGTCGCTTACATGATTTGGCATTTCTCCAGTTGGATAGAACTTGAGTGGAAAAGTGGAAAAAAAGTAAAACCTAACACTAATTAGATGATAATAAATACAGGTGCTATACTGTATGGTGTAATTCATCTTCATAGCAAGCTGTGGGATGAGTCAGAGCCAGCAGATTCTGAGGGATACTGTTGTGTGTATATATATTCCTGACACATGGTAAAATCCAAATTAAGGTTAAACTTTAAAGGGTTGTGTAACACTGAGATTCTTTCCAAGGTTATGGAGGTGTGATATTGCATAGCCTTGGAAAAGGAATTGTATGGGGTTTTTTGGTTGGGTTTTGTCAGAGGGCTTCTCATTGTAAATGCAATCAGTGTAGTACCAGGATAAAACCAGTGATTTGATGATCATTGAGAGATCCTCACCCAGGCTTCCACATGCCCCCATCCTTGCAGACCTTCCAAAAATTTCCTGACATGTTCCAGTCATCAAGGTACCTCCCCAACACGGAACCTTCCCTCTACAGCCAAATTCTTGGCCTTATGTGGTTTGCCAAGACTAAGTTAGTTGGGACTGACCTGCCAACTGTCCTATATAATGTGCTGTTGAAGGAAAGCTGCCCCACATCTTCCCATTGTTTCATCCACCCCCACCTTCCCTGCCCACAGGAGTTCTGGCTAAATGCAATCCCTGGGTTCCTTCTCTTTCTTGTGTCAGAAACCTTTATGGAGGTTCTTTTCTTTTCAAATTTCCAGTGAAATGGATGCAGATGGTGTGGCTTTGGCTCATCCACAGCCAAATCTTTTGTACTTGGATAGGTTAAGCTTTTACATGTACTGAGGGGACTGGTGTTGTCTGATGATGGGGTGTTCAGTGTATGGCCGCACAAGTTACACACTCAAAAGGGAAGGACAAAGGAGTCAGGATTCCATCCTGGGCAAATGAATGGCTTACAAACATGATTAGAAACTGAAAATTCTTGGTTGCTGTGGCTTTAAGGTGTAAGCTCACTGAGACATGCTTGTTTCTGAAATAACAGGAGAAGACACTGGCATGGTCCAGCCCCCAGGAATTTACCACAATAATGTGCTGTCTGATTTTGCAAGAGAAATTGAAACACAAAGAAAAACGCTCTGCATGAAAATTTGATCGAGCAATTAAAAATGTGTAAATAATTGAAATGCAGGAGCTTAAAAAGCTTTCTATTATTGTCATTGAGAAAAAAATCTTTAAAGTGTAGGATTCAAACATTATTCTGGGGCTGAAAATAGCTGATATTTACAGTATAGATTACTCAATTTTCTTTTGCCTGATGAACAGGGCTCCCAAAGCTTATTGTGGCTGTTGTGTGGTTTGTATAAGACACGTGGCTGCTGTGCCTTGCTTTTCTCGGTGCCCCCTCCCCCACAAGCAGAACCCTTTGAGCTCCAAACACAGATGTTACACTGTGCTCTTTGTGTGCATGTGTGTGCACGAGCATGTGTGTGTACGAGCATAAAAACGTGCCTAATATGCTGAAAAACTGAAGCTGAAGCACAGGACTGGGCTTGTGACTGTATTACAGTGAGATGTTAGTCAGAACAAGAATAGGACTAATGTGTATGAAAGAGCAGCAGTTTAAAAGCAGCCACGTTTAAATCAGCAATTTAATGTAAGGAGGAATGGCAGTTTCATTAAATAATGCTAAGATCTCTCAACCATATTCTTAACTAGTAATCTCCCCACAGCAAAATACATAGCTAATCAACCTCCTAGCCTGTCAGTAAACTTGCAAGGGAATTAAATCCTGGAGGAAGGAGCCCGTAGCCCCGGAGGAAGGCTGAGTGCATGTTTCACTGTCGTCTTTTCAGCTCATCTCAGTGGTCCCACTGCTAGAATGTGCTCTGTTGTCATGGCAACCCCATCTCCTGCTTCCTACAGGAAAGATTAGCTTGTACTGTGCACTGGAGAGAATTTAGGGGAAGTCAAGCTAATCCCTGGGTGCACTGCAAGAGAAAGGTTGGACCTCGCCTGAGGGATGCTGTATCTGCAATGATAGAATTGGCCTGCCACAGACACTGGTATTTAAGTTGAAGAGCAGAATTCACAGTAAGTGTCAGATCCTCCAGAGAGGAATATTGAATGAGGTTTTCTAAGTCTTGGTGAAGACTGTCCCATGCCAGCAGTGGAATGACAGCAGGAGGCTGTGTGTGGAATACCAATATGTTTCACCTGTTCAGGTGGTATTTCAAATATAGATTCAAAGCCTCAGTTCCCTGGAAGCTAGGTGATAAAATTTTAAAACACAATTGTGAGATGCGCACATAGAAACCTGAAGTGTGTCTCATTTGGTGCATAAAGCTGAACAAGTGATGAGGAGAGTGCCTTACAAATTGTGTGTGCACTGTGCAGGGTGCTTAAGAATTCCTGGCTGCTGAAAAATAAGCGGGAAAGTGTGAGGAAACTGCTCTGTGTGTGCTGCAAACTCTACTGTAAAAGTGCTGAACTATCAAATTAAGCATAAAAAATTACAACTCCTGATGCAGTCTTGTTTTTTCTTCATATAATAACCCAAACATTGAGCTTTTAAAAGGTGTAGTCAAAATATGAGCTTTTCTTTGAGGAAAGCTCATTTTAATGTAGCAGAATTATGGTGCTGTGTGACGTGATGTAGCATGTAAAATTTGTGTTTGTTTTCTTGCTGGTAGAATTAAAGAGAGGATATTCTAGATTTTCCATTTCTGGTTATTTTAATGTTCTGCCTTTCTTTGATATGATCCTGCATTTCACTTTAATAGATGCTCAGGATTCCCAGTTTTAAACTAGACTGTTTGCAGTAAGATTTTAACTGTCTGCTTTTTATTACTGTCAGCTTTTCCTAAACTAATTTTTCCACCAGTTTGTAGGTTCAGCCTATGTATTCTTGCATTTTTATTATGCATGCCTTTTCTGGTTTTAATTAAAAAAAAAAGCCTCTTTATAATTATTTAGTGGTTATTTTCTACATAGCTATACCTTCTAACTTATATCTATTATGCATATGTGTTTTACATATATGAAATGTATGCATGCTTGTGTGTTTTTGCAATATATACAAGCATATATATATGCAGACAAGTGGAGTCTTTGTTTTAAGGAGGCCCATGAGTAATTAATAATAATATAACACTGAAGAAGTTAAAGACCTATTTTCACCTTGCAGGATAGATATTTTCCTCCTATCTAAAAAGCTTAATGCTGAGAAATCCTAGTAAACACACACTTAGTCTGCTTAAAGAAACAGCACATGCTTTATTTCTCTGTATGTCTGTAGAGCTAAAAGCAGAATCATCTTGCTGATATGATAAAAGAGCACTGTGTTACCTTTCCAGAGTTTTGGGTCCATGGCATGGGTAGTTAAGGGACAGCGGTTGTTTTTTTCTCCTCCCTCCCAGGACAGCTCAGAAAGAGTCACACGTAAGCTGCAGATTGGTTAGCATAAGAACAGCCTTCTCTTCAAACTTCTTTTTTCGGCCTGTTTTACCAAATAGTGAGAACGCTGATAATCAAAGAAACTGTCTTCTTTGCAGTTAACAGAGTCAGTAGCCAGTGTACATCTATTATGGAGGAGTATAAAATAAACACAAAGGGTATGGAAGATTTAAGTCATCATTTAGGCTGACCCTTGAATCTGTAGTGGACATATGGGTGATAGGGATTCCCCAGAAATGTCAAGCAAAGTGGGGATCAGGATAAGAGCAAATTCATCGAATAAATGCTTTTAATTGGAAAGAGCACTATGAAATTATTTCTTGATATGTGTCAAATTAAATCAGTGATTAAAAAGTTCCTTCTGTGATAAAAAACACACTGGGAAAGATTTGCCAGACGTTTTATTGTATATTTTCCCCATCTCTGTGAGAATATGTTTGTGGCTGTTTATAGCCTTTAAAATAACTGAGATTGTTAAATGTACAGATTTTCTACTTTATGTGTCATTTTATTAAATTAATTAACTGGAAAGTTGGATTTTTTTTTTTGTCCCACGGTGATGATTTGTTTCCTTTTATTTTTCTCCAGCACTTAACTTGTGCTAAATGGAGCAACGTTGGCTGGTCAAACATGATCTTATTCTGCTTTCTACAAAGTGTGTGATTTTAGGAATCTAGTCCAAGTTTTATTAGGAGCTTTCAGAAAGGAACTTGAATTTTTTTTTTTGCATTTCTAGACAAGAGTAAACAGAACTACCTGCATGTGAGGAAATGCAGTGAACTTCAAAGCATGCATCCAAACCCAGACCTTGTGTTCACATTCTCTTCCAGGGAAAGGACTGGAATGCTCCTTGTAGCAGTGGGATTGTATTACACACAGGCAGGTACAATTGGTAGAGGCTGCTGACACTCAGGAGTCCAGGCCACCAAACTTGATGAAATTCCTGTATAAACTCTGATCAGTTAAATAAACTGAAATTCCTTGGGTTACCAGAAACTAAAAAGCAATGTTGACTCTATTTGCTGCATACAAAAATGCCAGATTTTCTAAACTTTTTAAAAGACCAGAACTTGTGCGTTCTTCCAGGGCTTCTCTTTGGCATTCTGTTGTTCTGAGAGCTGCTGGCTTCCCTGCAGCAGTGGGTGAGTGTCCTCTGCCCAGGCTTTTCTCTTCATTTCTTTCCTGCCCATCATTCCCACTCCCAACAGGTATTACACTCTTCCTGAACTGCCTTCTCCCTGTTCCACTGTGTCCCAGTGTTCAGGCTGTCTGCTGGCCAGATGTTGGACTGGCTAACATAATGCTTTCTGATATGTCTTTGCCATGCATAAAAGTAAGTAGGATGATTTAATGTATATACCGATTCATCAGAACAAGGTTTTGAGTTATGGCACCAAACAGAAAAATATTGCCAATAGTGTGTCACTCTATTTCCTTGAAACATTTCTCACTATTGCAAAAATAGCCCCCAAAACTTGTACAGCACAGCAGCTGCCTACAGCCTCCATTTGGAATTAATGACTAAGAATTTGTTTGTCTTTCACTGCAATTCTCATTCAGGGAAAAATAGATAAAATGTTCAGCACTGACTGGCTGGTACACTGCTCCTTGCAGAACCTGGCTGTCTTTTAACATCCACAAGTATAAAGCCACAGACTTTATTCTGTCCCAGAAGGGCTCTTGATGCTGATATTCTCATTAAATCAGTAGCAGAAATCACTCTTCTATACTATATATAGACTTCATATGCAATGTCTGTGTGTCTCTACATATCAGAGATTTATCCTACACATTTTAATAATAAATCAATAATAGTGATCATATTTTTTCCTGGTTGCAAGGCATCTTATTTCCTGAGGCATCTCTGCCTCTTTATATCCTTATTTCCTTTAAAATGTGTGCATATATATATAATGTTTCCGAAGACACTGTAAATGGTTTGATGGTAGCAGAAGTGGGCCTCAATGAAAATAGTGTACCTTCACTGAAAACACTAATTTTAAATCTATTGAGTTTTTTATGTATTTAAAATGAATTCAAATATTTTGATCATTTTTTAAATTTTAAACTTATCTGAAATATTTTAAAAAATCTTTTGAATTAAAAGTTTGTCCTAATTTGAAACAGTAATAGCCATCCACATGGGAATTTTTTGATTGTTTTAAACTTCCTTTGTCTTCCTTTTCCCCTCAAAAGAAAACCTCTGAAGCCACTGATTTTATGTAAATTGCATGGATTTAATGGACTAAATTATTTCTCAGGCTGCACATGCTGGGTCCTGTTGATTCTAGTGAAATTAAGATCATATGCATCCAAAGGTAGATTTTAGCCCAGTGTGTGATGGTCTTCTGGCCAGCTTTCTAGCAGTAAATTAAAAAGTGCTTTCTCAGTGCTGTGCTGCTGGCTCTGTGGTTTACTGCAGAGTAGGTCCTTTATATTAGCTGAAGAGCTAAGCAAAACAGCAATGCTAATTTTTAACAGGGTCGAACACAAAGGGAGGGAAACCAAGAATTCCTGGGCAAGTTCTCTTTCCTAACAGTAGCTGAGAAACAACACGCAGTCTATCTGGCAGCACTAATACTGAAAGGAGTGCAGTTGTTTTTGTTGCAGCCCCATTATTCTAATTTTTTATGCTGTCATCCATAATAATCTGAATATTTTTGTCTTTTCCAGAGGTTGTTCATCAGGTTGTGACAGCAGGTGGCTGTAAGGAGGATGAGCAAAACACATGCATCCTCAATGGCAATGCTACTTTTTTTTTGGTTTTTTAGATTCCAAATATCAAAATATCAATACCAATAATACCAAAATGTCAATTGTAGTAGAAAGTTATATACAGTAGGAATCCAGTGTTCCTGTTGTTCTGTTGCCAGAAGAGTCTACTGGAAGTTTTACAGGGGATGGGAGGATGAATGTGTGCGCAGGCCATGAGTGATTGATCTTTTCACATGTAGTGTATTTTATTTTATCTTTGCAAAATCATTCTTGAAAATAGATTATTATCTGGATCCCTTTAATGGTCTCTCTGTAGCTGAATAATGGGTAATTTTGAATTTGTCGTTTCTCTAGTTGTTATGATTGAAATTGTTTTCTGAAACACGCTGAGGAGAAGACAAGTGCTGTATGTGTGGGTTGATGGCAGCCACTGATTGCACCTGTGATTTGTGAAAGCCTTCAGTCAGCAGCAAACTAAATGGGATCTGATCAAAACTATCATTTGGATATTCAAGTCCTAGACCATGAGTGCTCTGATATTCACTAATGTCCTTCCATTCTGCTCTTTACTACTATGAAAACTACTGAAGATTGTTTCTAATGGCTTCTATTGTAGTTACCACCTGATGCATGAACAGATTCAGTCCTTTTTGCTGCGTACAAATGTGCTGTCAGCATACCTTCATGTCTGACACAAAAGCTCAGACTCTAATCCCTGTATTTTGTCTTCAATTCCTGCATCAGCAGCTGTGGTGTTGAGTTTTGCAGGGACTCTTGGTGTAGGAATCTCCAGAAATTGCAGATTGCAGTGCTGAAGTTAAGAATAAATATTTCTTGGGAAAACAGGCCACTTGAGAATTGGTGGATGACATCTACATAAAAGGAGCTTAGTGTCTGTGATTTCCAGTGGTTTTCACCACATTATTCAACTGATTTTGGCATTTTTAGGTAAATATTTCAAACTAGAGCTGTCCCAGGTGTTCTTCAACAAAAGAAGATAATGCTGAAATTAAAGCAGTTCTGAGAAAATTTTCATCTTCGAAGGCTTCTTGAGTGAGGCTAAAAGGTTTTGGACAAATATTTCAAAAGCTTCCAAGAGCAGTTTTCCTAGGGTGACATTGACTGACAGGATCAGGAACTAGAAAATCTGTATTTATCTGTTTGCATGAAGGGGAATGCCAAGAATATCTCTCAGGTATTGCAGACTTTTCTAAAGAAGATGATAGCCTTCGACTACCTTCTAAATGCTCCTGTACTGGAGCCACTATATCTGTCATGGGGTAATAAAGTGAGGGGTTTTATTTTAGCAAGACTGTGCTTCTAGTCCTTAAAAATGTTTCTATTCACGTTTTACAGAATCATAGTTCATAACTGTTTCTTTGCTCAGACAGGTGAAATTTAAGTACTGAACTGACATATATTTTGACCTGTGTTAGTAGTTTTCTGTATCCTGGAGCCCATCACACTAACTTAATCAGGGGTAGTTAAAGTCATGCTTTCCCCAGATTGTTTTGTAATCTGGAGACCAAGGAAATATCTAGCTCTGAAGTTTCTGATGATTCCTACATGCAGAATATGGAACAGTCTCCGAAAGCTGCCCTACCTGGATCAGCAGGTACCATCAGCAACAAATCAAATTTGTGTTTGAAATGCAATTAATAAATTTGATTGTGGTGTGTTTACCATTGACAGCTCTCCCTTAGGTTGTTGGCTTTTTTGTTGTTATTGCATTGGTTGTATTATTTCTTTTGATGGCTTCTATTTCAATTGCAGAAGAGGAAAAGCCTGCTTCTGTTCTGTGAAAGAGAACACAGTAGGCATTTCACTCTTTTCAGTGTTGGTCCTAATGTTTGCTCTTATAAAAGATAAAGCCTCCCCTCCCAAGACTGTAATACTTATTAGGAATAACATTCTGTTCATGATCAGGGTTGAAATAATGTGTTTCAGCATAAGTAACTTTTCTGCTCTATCCAGTGGTAAAAACTTTCCACCCAGAAGAAATCAGGTTAATCTATTCTCACATCCATCTTCAGATCCATGTTCTGCTTCTGTAAATTTTTAACTTATCTGTTGAAAAACCCAGATATCTCAGAAATAGTTTGTAATTATTATTTAGGAAGGAAGGTGATCAGTTTATGAAGGTGATGTTAGGAATTGCAAAGCAATGATCTAGGATTTGAAAGAATTTGTCGGGATTCTGTTGTCTTGAGGGACATTTGCAATTTATCTATGCAGAAAAAAGATTATTAGAAGTGTTGTTCATTCTCATCATTGTATTTTTGCAAGCACTATATTTTCTAAGTTTTCTGGAAGCTTGGGAACAGGTCTGCCATACAGCTGTTTGTCATACATCTGTTTCTGTTTCTAATGTGCATTTCAACTAGATTAAAGTAGCTATACAATGCTGATCCTTTCAAAATATATAGTATTCCATGGGCCAAAGAACCTTGTTTACAGAGTGTAGAGGGAAAACTATTATAGATCAGATTTTGAAATATCTTCATCTTCTCTATTTAAAATAACACCAATATCTGTGAGTGCTCTTACTCTAGGCTTCCCCTTCCTCTCCAAGCTAGCTTTGCCACAGAGAGAATCACCTGTGGACAGAATTTTTGGTTTACCAGGAGCAGCCTGCTGGTTTCCACACACAGATCTGTTAGGCCAGCTCAATGGCCCTTTTTTACAATTCCATGCTGCCCTTTATTCTCAGTCAGTCCCATATTACAAGGAGGCCAAGCAGGTATTATAGCTGGAATCTTTGGTAAGATTTTATTCTTTCCCTTTTTAGTGCTCTGACATTTAACAACAATTTGTACAAAAACAGTTGTTGCAATTGGAGTGAAAATAGGACTGATTTGTTCATATTAAAACATTCTTAAATGCCATTGGCAATGGTGCCTTATCAGTAGTGTAAAGCACAGGGAAAGCACATGCAGCAATTATGCTGTGGTGACTGCTGTTGCTGAATTTTCCTGGGCTAACAGAAGTCCTTAAGTGAATTAGAATAATGGAATAATTATTTTACTTCCTAAAAAATCTCACCAGTCTGCAAAGGTAGCAAAACAGCTCATGGTTTCTCTCTGAAGGGTGGAATTCTGTTTGCCCTATTTTCTGGCCTTTTTGAGTAGTCTGGTTTTGAGTCTAGCTCTCAGTGATGTTTCATTAAGGGCAAACTGACTGCCTTTAATGAGAAGAAAATTTTTGAAAGTTGATAAATAGTATTAAGTTCAAGAACCTATAGTGTTTTTGTTGGCATTAGCTTCCCAGAAAGGAAGTGTAAAATGACAGCCTTCATGCAAAAGTTTTCAAGTGCACGAAGTTTTCAATTTTTAATCTTTCATTTCCAGTGCTGTTCATTACACGCTCTCATACTTGCTCTGTTCCCCACCCAAGCAGAGTCCACTGCATAGCACTGGGAGGGAAAGTTTGAAACAAGAGATGCATTGCTTAGTCAGGTGGCTTGGCAGTGAACATTTGAACTCCACAGCTCTGGTGAGGATTAGCAGTAGATATGCCAGAGCTATCTGTTAGATCCTTTGTGAAGTTTCTGAGCTCTGAATCATAGTTACTTGACCTGACAGGAGTATTGTGACCACTGACCATCTAGTAAATTTTTTTTTTTTTTTGTGTGTGTGTTCATATATCTCTTATTCTAGTCTATATAACCAAATTCTCATCTATATTTTGGGAAGTGTGAATAAGTTATTAACTTGGATGAAAAAAAAAAGGTTGATCCTTTGGGGTTTTTTCCCCCCTGAAAATAGTTTCAGCAAACAGAAAGGCATGTTTTAATTTTTTCAGTCACATTGAAATCAACATCTGTAGGATTATGAGGCAATTGGAATTTAAAAGTGGTGACTTTAATGAAGGTAGAAGACACATTCCTGTACTGTTAATACCTCAGGGGAGCTGTGCTGTCTTCTGTGTAATATCATCCAATTGGTGCCAAATTCCTGACATTGTAGACATTTGTGGATAGAGTTTGCAAATCTGCCATTTTTTCAACCTAAGTTATATTACATATTTCAGGATTCTTCTAACTTGAGCCATGCAGTTTTGTAGTGGGAAGAAACGTTAACTGTTGTAAACTTCCAAGCAGATTCTAATGTCTTAATTTTGATAATGCCTATACATCTCACTTGGCAGTTTTGGCATTCACTACTTGAAAAAAATTTTTCAGATCAAAGGGAGGTCAATCATCAGCACTGCTTATTTTTCTGCCTTATAATTGTAGTCAGCATGCTAGAGAGGCTCCAAATAGGCTGTGTCCTTTACTTCAGTGGCAGTATTGTTGTGTTCAGGTAGCACTGCTGACTCTTACCACCTTTTGCATTCTTTTGGGCTGGCACTCAAGCATTGGAGATGCTGAATTTTTTTAATTTACACTTGATACAGTAAAAAATGCAATAGGAAAGACATAATGGGTATAACCATTCAAAAATGGTTGCTTGCCAGATGAAGAAAGGCCAGGGTTTTTATCAAGTGCTGTCCTGTGTGACCAGAATAGTGGTTTCATTTAATCAGTGAGGAGACCACTTACTGTTGTTACCCATGGCACACTCAAAGCAGGAAACAGTAATGTACATGCTGCCATGGACTCTTATAAGCATTTTAAAGTGGCAGAATCAAAAGCAAACAGAATTGAAACGGGACATGTAATTTATATCCCTCAGACATGCTTATTTGCTGCAGTTTGTAATAGCAGCTTTCCAAGCTCTGGAATTCATTGAATTTCTGAACTTATGGTTTATCTGTAATAGAGTTGTGTACTTGACTCACAGAGACTCTGTCTCAGCAAAAACATTAATTGCATCACAGCCACTAAATAAAGAAAGAACAACCCTTCTGGAGTCCTACACTTGCATATTTACTGTTCTGACTTCTCAGATTTGCTAACATCCACTTTCCTAATGTATTGAGGAAGTTTTAATTCACCTTTAGCACTAGACACTGCACAGAAGAACAAAGGCTGTAAGTTCCTACTTCCTATTCCACATAGTTTTCTTCTACTTCTTCCCAATTATATGTTTATTGCCTATTTTTAAACTGAATTTCTGTATGTGAATATCAGAGGCACTTGTTTTACTCTCTGCTGAGGTAGGAAATTTTCCTGAAAATTTCCTCTGTTAATGGGAGTGGAGACAACTGAGTGGAAAGGATCTGACAGAATTGTTCCAGAGTGCAAAACAAATGTTTTGCAAAAAACTGCTTCATTTTACTAACATTATAAAATGAAAACTAGAAAAAAAAATCATAGGAAATGTTTTCGCTTCTTTGGAGGAGTTTTCAAGTCCTAACTTTTAGTATGCAGTTGTAAGTAACAATAAAATTGCTTTAATTTAAGTAATACAAGTCTTTAGATGATACTTTTCTGTGTAAAAAACAAACCAAACAAGAAAATTAGATTGTAATTTTGAAATTCTCAACTAGAGTGACAATGATGATCATGAAGTCTCTAATGAGTCTGAACTATTAGAGAAATATTGTTGCTGAGAGTTATGCTATCAACTCAATTAACTATTTTTATTATTATAAAGATACTCAAAATATTGGACTGACTTTGGACTCAAAATATTGGACTGACTATTGGACTTTGATCTCAGTTGCTCTTTGTTTTATGTGCCTAAATAGCAATTGGCAACTACTGACAATGTGTATAAATTGCAAATAAAAAATAAAGAATGCTTGCAAGTCTTCTTCAAAATAGTTCTAAAATAAAACTTGGAATACAATACTAGAATCTATTGAACTTCAGCAGAGCTCTTGCTTTTTGTACATCTGGGAATGTATTGGTATATTTTTCCAATTCTCTCTTGGTTTATTTTTTTTTGGTTGGGTAGGTAAGATTTTTTCCTTATTTCTACTCTGTTGTGGTCATCTAGTGACAAGCACAATATGAACAGACATCATATGCTTTTTCATATTTCAAGAGGAAACTTCTACTAAGCTCTCTGTTTGGAATATAACAAACAGGCAAATCCAGCAATTTGTTCTGTAAATGTTGGGGACCCAGGTCAGAATGTGGGTTAAATGTTATTAAGTCCATATGAAGCTCAAAGCAACCATTTCTGTTTATTCTTATGGCTTCTCCCTCCTTTCTCTCCCAGTTTTCCTGATGAAGGGGGTATAATGAGCCTTTCCATAGCCTCTGCTCTTATGGAAGAGCAGGCAGCAATTTGCTGAGGGGATGCAGAGCTGTCAAACAATTACTTATTTTGCTTGTGCTCAGGGCTCCACCCTTCCAGAAAGAAATTCAGACTGACATCACTATTTGAACCTACACAACACACTAAACCTGGTGGGGTATATTTTAAAGGGTTTGATTAAAAATTCCAGGTTTGGGGGCATCCAGTCTGTGCAGAACTTCTTCTACTGGCTCCAGCTTGATCTCTCCTCTTTGCTTTTGTCTTCTGGCAAATCCTGATGAAGTAAAATTCTACACTACACACCCACACTAGGTCCAATTGGTAGGTAAGTTTAGCATAATTCCTTTCAGCTCCATTTGTGTTGCAGTTTTGGCACCAAACGTGCACCTACATGTTACTCTTTGTCTGCTACTGGCACAGCACCAGATTCTTCATGCTGCCAGGAACAGTGGCAGCTGCTGCTTATGCTAAAGCATAAGCCTCTTCCTGCTGGACAAGGAAGGGGAGAGTGCAAGATCTCTTAGGTTACCTCTTTTTTATAGAAAAGGCTTCACATTTCTCCCTTTCACAATACGTTGCAGTCTCAAACATCTTTATTGCTGATGTGTTCTGTGCAGGGTTGGAATTTTAGTGACCCTCAAACCTAAGAGTCCTATTTGCCTGCCTGAGCCCTATTTGCTTGCCTGTCTCCCAGCCTTCTTCAGTTCCTAGTTTCTTATCAATAAACTGCTCTGCAGTCTGGAGTCCTCTTTGGGATGAGCATAAGACAATACCTCTGGCACCACTCAGGGTTGTCGGGCTGAGAATTGTCCTTCCTGAGAAGGAAATGCTTGTTCTTGCAGTGCTTGCCCAAGAGTGGAGCTCTAAGCCATGTTCTTGGTGCCAGATGACATTTTTGCCTGTCAAATATGATCCTATGTGAGTCATAAAAACTTTTAGGAGAATTGCAGTTTTTTTGCCCTGAGAACTGCTTGATAGAGTCTTTGCCGCAAAAAGCGCCCTGAAGGTTTCTCCAGAGTAAGGGGAAAACCAGGGATTTTTCTCCCCAGAGGCAGTAAGGGCTCTGTGTTCTGAAGTGTAAATGCCAAAGAGAAGGAAGAGCTAGATACATAGTGGTAATAAGGCCACTGTGCACCCAGTGAGCTTTCAAATTGGTTATTTATGTGTGCAGTACCCTCCTAATAGACGTCTCCTTCATCTCCTTGCTGTGCATATGCAGGGACAGTCGCTCTGCAGGCAAAAAAGTAAATGTGCAAGTCACTCATGAAGCTCTATAAATGAGCCCTTCTATAATGCTGTGACTGACAGGGCAGTATTATTTTTCTGATGGTTGTTGATGTGATGGAGTGGCAGTTGTTCACTGCTCTGTTATTTAACATTATAATTGAATAAAACAGCTTCCTGTTTTGTGCCTCCAACAAGAAGAGATGTTTACCCATGGAAAATTGTGAATTACTGAAATGTTTGTTTAATAATGAGATAAGATTTACAGCCTGGCCAATGCTGATTCCACTGTGTATGTGCATGTGTATATCAGATTTACTGTACTCTTGTTGACAAGGCTAAGGATCAGTTTTCTCTGTTCCTTTTTCTTTTCATAAACTCATGCAGTGTGTGATCGTATGAAGTAGCTCCTGTCCTATTCCTCCAACACTGAAAATAACAGTAAGGAATTTTTTGATAAGTATCACTGAAACTGATGGACATTTCAGATTTAAATTCAATGCAGTGGGTTCCACAGCTGAATTCACAGAAGGCAATGCCATCAGGAAAGCATATATGTCAGAAGGAGAAAAAGAATTGTTATTGTTATTGAGGTTAACTGAAGAGGATAATTAATACATGATCTTGTAATGGACCAAACACAGTCTCACTGGGAATAAAAGGACTGAGCTCTCTGCACACCACCCTGCTCTGTCCTCTGGAAAGGCTCTTGACCACCTCTTAATTCCTTTGCTTTGTTTCCTTGATACAGGACAGTGGAAACAGAAAGAGTGGCAGTAATTTATTTTGAGGAGAGAGTAGGGTGCTTGAGATTAATATAGGTTCAAAGAAAAGCTGGTTACTTGGAAGGAAAAAACCTGTTGAGCATCAGCACATAACTAGAAGCCACATCCTGCTCAGGAAAATTGCATTTGAAATTATTAAGGGCTCAGGAATCCATAGGAGGAAGAATTGTATATGGTTTTCTCCAAACATCTCCTAATAACCACGGATTAGGAGATAGGATATTGGACTAAATGGATTTTTCATTTCATGACCATAGTTTATAGTCATTCTTATGCTTTACGAGATGGGAAGGTCTGAGATCATCTTTGTACCTCCATTAATTCAACCCCTGTTCTATATAACAATGTGAAAGGGAATGGAGATGATGAATAGATAGGGCTGATTTGGACTGGCGTTTAAGTTATGTTCTGAACTTGGGCTTCAAACATGACTTGTGATGGAAATGAAGCATAACCAAATACATAACTGTGACAAATTAGTATTAAACAGTCCTTGTGAAAAGTGGTGGGAGTGAAATGTGTCCTTGCCTTTTTATCAGTTCATTTAGAAAAGTCTCTATAATATTTTATACTACAGAAGTTTCTGTGAGTCAGCACTGTACACCACCTTTTGTCTGATTCATGGTGTTCCTCTTCCAAAACTGCCTGCTGTCTGTTACCACCAAAAGTGTGTTTTTTTCATTAATCCCCATTAGGAAGGTTGCCTTGGTGTTGTGGAATTGTGGAAGGAATTTAACTTAGTTTATAATGTTTGTTTCTGCAGCATGTTATTTTCATTAAAGTTGTATTTTAACATAGGAAAATAAAGCACAAGCACTATTGAAGCCAAAAGGTTAAGGAGAACAGCATGGTTGTTCAAAATTGATCTTGAACCTGCTGCTCTCTAGTCTGCAGTGCTGCCTCTTGCATGTGACCATGTTCAAATGGATTGGATTGCTAAGGATGTAAAGTGGTGCTTTCAAGGTCTGGGCTGATGGTATCCAGCCCAACAAGATTAAAGCAACCTTCATCATCCAGGATTTTGGTAGACAATCTTTAAGAGTGGGTGTTATGACAGCCTGCATTTGCACAGCAAGAAGTTTCAGTCTCACTCATCCCACTCAGCTCATTCACTTCCAATCTCCTCCTTTTAGAAGGAATAGTTACCCATCTTGCTGCTCTCAGAGATGCTCTGTCGACAAGCAGCCCACTCAAAATGTTCATTTAACCCGAGTGCCTGCTACCTCAGAGTTTGCAGGCATCAGTGTCTGTCTGCATGTGGGCCCTCCCCCATCTCTATTCCTTAGAGGAGAATGAGCCCAACAAGTGCCTTGTTCTTTTGATGCGATTAATCAGACTCATTATTATCAGGAGTGGTTTTGGTTTGTAGCCTCCCCTCATGCAGTCAGACTGTTTCAAAATAGCCAAAGGTGTTGTAAGGTTAATTGCCTTTCCCTTGTTTTTGACTGGTTCCTAAGCAGGATATCTGCCCTTTAAGTGGAGCTGAAATTCCATGTGTCTGTATGATTGCAGGACTGTGTCACACTACTGCTGTTAGAGCTGAAGCCCAGCCCTGTGCCTTGTGACTAGTAAAATATGTTTCAGTTAGCTGAAATCTCAGCTGTATAAACTGTTAAAGCATGTTCCAAATCTTAATTGCATTCTCACCTGAGCGGTAATATGAGAGAGGGTCAGGATATATTCAGAGATTTGTCTTAATGTAGAATGGCTTGCTAATTCATTCCTGTCCTACCTGCAATATGAGGAATATGAAGAATTCTGGGTGAATTAGAGTATGAAACTGATAGCTAAGAGCTAGAACATCTGGAGATTTTTCTCTCAAGGAGACAAGTGAGAGTATATATTTGTACCTTGGTTAGTGATTCACAGTACTTCAATAACACTTATATCAGAATTCAGATCTTAAATATGTGCTCTCAGAAAACAAGTGTTTGATGAACTTGTTATTCCAGCAAGATTTGGTGCACACTTCAACTTGCTTTCTTTAAGAAAGCACTCTTACTGAGAACAGTGTTGAGCATTTGACATATCTGGTGTGAAGACAGCTCTTTTGGGGTAGAACAACTGTATGTTAACTTGTAACCAAAGAATCTCTAATTCTAGCTGTATATGTTGTTGGCCCATTCATAAATCTAGACATTGTAGGAGAATGTAGGAGAACATTCCTATAAATTAAGACCTAGTTTCCTGCTCTAAATGTGAGTGTCCTTAAAATACCAGCTGCCACTGATATCACCTTGCAGAATCTAAGATGTACAGGGAAATTGGGTTGGGGCAGAGATTTAGGCCATGATAATGTGAATGTCTGAGGCAAAGAATTGAAGTGGAGGATGCAATAGTTCCAAGCATCAAAACTCAGAGCATCTGTTCGCTTGGGCTTTCTTTGGCATTGTCTTTTCTTCCCCCATTTCCAAATTTCCTTCAAAAGCAGAGAGAAAAGCTAACACAGTGATGACTGCAATGAGCTTGGAAAGTTCACAGCAGGAATCTGGAATTCTCACGTCTTCAAAAATAAAGCTGGTGTCACTTTGTATCTGTCACTGAGACTTGCTGGTCTCAGTGGGATCTGGAAGGAGGGACTGGAAGCTGTAAGGCAATGTGATAAGACATTAACTTCAAGTCAAAAAAGTACTGTAAATCTTGTTTTGAGAATTAGAATCGTAGAACTGTAGGACAGGATTCCACTAGACCAGGTTGCCCAGGGTACCACCCAGTGTACCCTTAATCCCTCCCAGACATGGGGCATCTACAACTTCTTGAGGCTTGGTACAACTTCCAGTACCTCAGTAAAGCATTTGTTCCTAATTTATACCTATTCTCCTTCAGTTTAAAGCCCCTACCCCTTGCTCTATTGATAACCTCTGACATGGAGAATATTTGGACTAAAGGTGTCCAAAGGGTGTTGTTCAGAGCAGAGCACAGGATCAGGGTGGAGCAGTGTGAAAGGTGGAAGAAGGAGGTGTTGGCACCAAGAGGTTTAAGAAATATTGGTCCATGAGTGAGAAGTCTTTGCCTAAGCCTAAAGAGTGTCCTATGCTTCAGCAAGAATGTGGCTGCTGCCTCATCCAAAGATACTTTCCCTCTGCTCTTAGAATATTTTGCTTGTTAGTGGGGTGATGCTTTTTAATCCCTGGAAGAGGATCTCTGCATAGGTGAAGGAGGCCCCAGTTTGCTGTTTTCAGATGTGAATATGTATTTTGCAGATAGACTCCCCTTTCAGGCTTAAGTTACAAAACCAGTTGTAGATTTGCTTCCAGTCTTCAGCATTCTGGGATAAGGGTTTGACAGCTGCACAGTTCCCAAAGACAAGTTCTGCCCTGAGCAAGCAGCATTTGATGGCTGATTTTCTGTCATTGCTGATACTTGTGGATAAAGCCAGCTCCTGGCTGATGATGAAGATGTGAGCTCATCCCACAGTCTTTTATGACTGCCCTAATACCCAATGCAGGGCATGGGGCCCCTTTGCTTCCTCCCCCTTCTCAGCTCCCAGTGTCTGTGGCCGGCTTCTCTGGAAGCCTTTCCATAAAATTCACCCTGCAGCAATGGTTCAGACAAGGGACAGGATTTGAAAATGTGCTGCCCTTGCCTCAGTGGAGTTTAATGCTGCTCTCATCAGCCAGTTGTGGGAAGGGAGGCTGGAGTGAGCCCAGAGAGGAATGCTGTGGTTTACTGAGCCTCCTGTGTGTGGGAGGGCATCTCTGCAGTGGGCTTATGGCTGATGGCCCATGTGCACCAGGCTGGGGTGGACCTTGCCTCTGGGGTGGACCTTGCCTCTGGGGTGGACCTCATCTCTACTGAGATCCCAACAAGGAGCAGGGACCAGTGGCCATAGCTGGACAAAGCCCCTTCTTTCCTGAGCTCTTCTGAAGCCACCGTGCCTCTGCCTCTGCTGGATGGATGGGAAAATAATACTTGGTAAGAGAAGAGGCTTTTGGCATTAGCAGTTCATTGTTGCTGAGGTGCTGTGGTAGAAGAAGATGAGAAACCAGAGTGCAGACTGCTGGTCCCAGTGCAGTCTCTGCTTTAGGTGCAGCCCCACTCAGCAGCTGCACCAGGCGCTGTCAGGAGCTGAGGTCTCACCTCCTGCCCCTGGCAGAGGCAGTGGCCACTGGGGAATATGGTGTGAGGGACAGGTCTCCATGGATCTGCTCTTGCCCCTTGGCATCCGTGTGATGGCCATGAGTGCTTGCAGTCCCTGCAGGGTCAGGAGGTGTTTGGGCTGTGGTTGCCTGTATCCAAGGATGAACATCACTTTTCTCTCCTGGGCAAGACCCTCTTGCCTTTTTCTCCAAACTCAGACATTTCTGATGTGTTTTGTGTTTATGATACCTTCTGAGAAACTCTTGCTTTAAAGTAGCCTTATTCTTAGCGAAAATAGACAGCTGCCCAGGGAGGAGGAATGTACTAAACCTTGTAATCTGGTTACCTTGGTAACATCTGTAAGAAACTATTGCTAAACCCATTTCTATTTTTTCTTCATCTTCTTTATGGAAATACATATTTCTGTTTACTTGAAAAAAGTGCAATTTATACTATACCCATTGTGGCCATTCTTCTGACCATTATATTGACAAACAAATTCCCATCTCTAACAAGCAAGGTTAAATTACTGTAAGAACAGATATTTGACTTTATAGTAGAAACCAAGATTTGCTGCCAAGTGACTAAGCTTTTGCAAAGAAAAGCAGAAATCTTATAAAACTTTTCTATTGTTTCAGAGTATTACAATGCTTGATCACATTTACTCAACACAGGAATTCTTTTGAGTGGATATGTTTTAGAACAAATATGAGATTATTTTTTCTTCTGCATTGTAACATTCTCACACATTTGTAAGGTTTAGTTGTCAACCATGTGTCATACAGGGCAACAAAAAAAGAAATTAAAGCATTATTGCTAGGCAAAACTAACAGCTGTGCTTGAGAATTGGCTGTTCCTGGATCTAGCTCTTAGCACAGCTCTCATCACTCCCAGTCAGCCCTCTGTGTCCTGCTGGTGGTTCCTCTGCCCTGCATGAGCCCAGACACTGGAGTGCCAGCACACAGAAATTCCCGAGGGATCAGACGCGTGTGCTGCTGTGTAGGCAGTGCCCCCACCTTTTAGGTAGTTCTCTGTATCCTCTGGTTACTCTCTTGTTTCTGTCTTTGCTGCAGACAGCAGGGAATTTTCGGAGCCCTTCAAAGGGAAGAACATCCCGCACTCAGTGACCCATTCAGCAGCTGATTTAATAAATTTGAAACTAACTGTCACTTTTTAAACTGTTAATCAAGAAGCCAATTATCTGTTAACAGTCCTAAACCCAACAGTAATCAAAGTGTTTCTCTGTTAAAAAATATCTGTGTTTCTTTCTCTTATCTCAGAGCAAATCAGTTGGATGTATGTCTATTTTCTTTAAAAAAAATAAAGACTATATTAAAATTCCATTTTCTATTTTGGAGTAGTAAAACTGCTTATTTATTTCTGAGAGTATGTTAGAATTTTAGCCTTTTTTATATGTTATGGCCTTGAAGACAAAAGTCTCAGGGCATGATATAAGGTTTGTTAAGGATAAATTCTGATCTTTTTATTCACTTATATAGCTGAAATCCTCAAGCAGCATTGCTCGGTTACAAGTTTGTTTGGTATATACATTTAAAAGTCTTATTCTAGGAATGGTATGTCATTTATTGTATATACATTGGTATTCCCAAGAGATAATGTAAAAGTGATACATACCAAAGCACCAAAGCACAGTTGGTTGTTTTTTATTGTAGCCATTAGTTATACAGCTGTTTTAGAACAACAAAAAATGATCCTCAAATAAAATTTTTAAAATTATGACTCTTACTTTATATTGTTAGAAAATTAGACTTTTCCCCCCCAGATTTACAAAACAAAGCAATTTTTAAAAAATATGTTCATACTGCATACCCAGTCCTGTATATATTTATGGCATAAAAATGTTTTTGGAGTACAGAAAGCAAGAGAATGATGTATGATAGCTTGTCTCTGGCTTTTCTAATTCAATTGAATTAGATCACTACCCATTTATCCACTATTTTCTTCTCTTTTAAAAATCTCATCTGAGAGCGGTGAATAATTGTTTTTTATTGTAATAATGATGGTGAGTCAACAATTTGATTAATCATGTAGTTAAAGCGTGAGTATTTCTGAGCACAACTGTTAAAGGATGTGTCCTGATGGGTTTTTTAAATTCTTCATGTGTATAAATGTGTTTGCTCCTTTTCCATAGAAGTTGTTTAGAAGGGCCTAAAAAAGATGGTGTATTAAGGTGTTCATATATTAAGGTCCATCTCATTCCATATCTCCAGTTTCAGTCTGAATGCATTCCTGACTACTGACCTCCCAGTTTTGTTTCCAGCTTCATAGTCTGCAATAAGCAAATGCTTGTAGAGCCCTGGGCAGGTGTTTGCACCTTTAGCAAAACCATGTAAATTGCCAGCACAGAGGTGCTTTAGAGACAAGAAGAGGGCAAAGTGAGTGCCAAATTCTACTGCCATTTAATCCTTTGAAAAAGAAAATGTTTTACTACATAGCCTATTGGCCAAAAGATTGTTTAGAAGTAAAGAAGGGCTGAGTGGTAGGACAGGTGGCAAATTCCAGTACTGACAAGAAGAGGATACACAAATGCATAAGTATGTGAAGATACATATTAAAATCATACAATCCAGCTCTAAAATCTTAAGGGTAACAATGACACAATCAGAGTTTTTGGATGGAGCTTTTAGGTTTATAATTTAGACCACTATTTATCAATATTTTTAAGTATATTATAACACACAATGAAAGAAAGAAATTAATGGGCACCTGAACAAAATGAAGACGGGATCTTTATTTCTGGAATCAGCTCTTCTAGTGTAATCTCTGTTGCCAGCAGTGAACACATCAGATGTATTTACACTGTATCTTTGCAAAAAGATATTTATGGATATGACACATGCTGTTCTGCACACTTAAAACCTGAGATTCAGATTCTCTCTCAGTACCACGTGCACCTCTGTTGATTTCAGAAATATGTGATAGTGCACTAATGAGTATGGTATAAGAATCTAAATAGATCCACAGCCATATGGACAGCCAGATTGATCAAGGCAGACTTTATCACTTTGTCCCTAAAAATCCTTTGTGATTATCCTTTATGTACACAGTGGTACTAAAGTGTCAGCCCGGAAAATTTCCCTTTACTTAATAATGTTTTATGGATTTACTTAAAGCTTTTACTTGAAAACATGGAGAAGTGTGTTTGTGCTTTTTACAGAAATTTACTGGTGCCAGTAATAGAAACAGCTTTCATTCTGTTTTGAAAAAAAACATTGTGAATATATAAAATATTTTTGAACTGGACAGAGATGATTATGTGGCATGTGACTGAAAATGTATCTTTTTTAATAGATGATTCAGCCGCAGAGAGTTTTAATGGCAATGAGACCGTGGGACACAGTTCCAATGCTTCAGGGGGAACACACTGCAGGGAGATGGCAGAAACCAACAGTAATGGCAAAACAAATCTGGAGCAGGATGAGCAGCCTCTGAACCTGAGTGACAGTCCCCTCTCTGCTCAGCTGACTTCAGAATACAGACTAGATGATCACAGCAGTAATGGAAAGAACAAATACAAGACTCTCCTAATTTCTGATCTCAAGATGGAACGGGAGGCGAGAGAAAATGGAAGCAAGGTAAGATGCTTCCACATGGTCCAGATATGAAGCATGTAGTTCAGAAAAGAAAAAGATTTGTGAGGCCAAACTAAAGGTTTTTCCCAGCTAAGCACTTAATGTGATGTGTCTAATCTTTGTCAGATGATTACTTAAATGCCATACGTAGATTTGTATGCTCTGTTACACATATACAATGCATACGTACATTAAGTGTACGTGGATGTGCATGGGTGAATATATATGTATAGGCAAATATATTGGGCTGACACACAGGCAAAAATGGTGTAGTTCTCCATCAGACATGAATTTTATCAATTTTATCAATTTTATCATTTATTAAGAATGGTCTACATTACCAATTTGAAAAAAATTAAAGTATGTAAATAATATGATACATGTATATATGTATGTATCAATATGGACATATATATGTATGTATATTTACAGATGGCCATCTCATCACTTCTATTATGTATCTGTAGAATTTTGATGGTTTAAACCCAGCTGGCAACTAGGTACCTCTCAACCACTCTCTAACTCCCCCCTCTGCCTTGGTGGAGTCAGGAGGAGAATGGAAGAAAGGTAAAACCTATGGGTTGAGATAAGAACAGTTTAACAATTGAAATAAAGTATATTACTACTGCTGCTACTACTACTACTACTACTGATAATTGTAATGAAAAAGAATACAACAGAAAGGGAAAGAGGAATAAAATCCAAGAAACACAAGTGATGCACAATGCAGTTGCTCACCACGCACTGGCCAATGCCCAGTCAGTGCCTGAGCAGCATTTGACAGTTTCTGGCCAGCTCCCCCCAGCTTATACACTGGGCAATCCTCTCTGTGGTGCAGAATATCCCTTTGGCCAGTTTGGTTCAGCTGTCCTTGGCTTGGTCCCTTCCAGCCATTTGTGCACCTGCTCACCAGCAGAGCCTGGGAAATCGAAAAATCATTAACTTGGGATAAGCCCTGCTTAGCATCAACTAAAACATCAGTATGATATCAATATTATTCTCATACTTTATCCACATCACTATACCAGCTACTAGGAAGAAAATGAACTTTCTCACCAAACCTAAACAAGAATTAATCCATATGAATGTTAAGTGTGTATGGCCAAGAGAATTCCTACCAGTGAATTATCAACATCTGAAAGGAACTGATTTGGTTTCTTCATGATGGTGTTATGCAGGCACCTAACCTGAATTAAAACTGACAAGTTTGCTTTAAGAAGCTGTAATCCCCGGGCTTTTCGCTGCCGTTTCTATTATGTGGATGAGGGGAAGAAAGGGTGTTATTTTGTAGATAAAGACAGATCTCACAGATTAGGTTAGCTAGCTTTATAGGATGGTTTTTCATGAGGGCCTTCAGTAGGGAGGGTGAAGAAATGGCATATATCATAGAATTTACCCATTGATCTTACTGGTCACAAGTTCCTTTTTTTTTCCTTTTCTTTCTTTTTTTTTTTCAATTAGTATCTGATGATCAACTGGCTTACCACTTCTACAGCAGCAATAATAGGCTGTGAATCCTGGATGCAAAGACTGTTAATGCTACTCACTGGCTTTCAGTAGCCTGACAACATAGATATACCTTGAATGGGCACATTTTTTTACAGGGCTTTGAAACAGGAGTGCTAAAATCCTTAAGCATACTTAGAAAGGGATAATACATGAGTGATATCTAGAGAACAACATTTAATCATACTAAGGTTTTATCTCCTATCTTCATTGCCTGTGGAGTAAAAATAAAAACTTGTAATGATTTTGTAACTTTAGTGCCTAAGTTTTAGTGGGTAGAACGAAGGGAGACTAAATGGGAGATTTTTAGTTTTTCTCATGGCCATTAAGCAAATCACGTATCCTAACACTTCTCCATGAAATCTTTATGAAAAACTGTTTATCTGTACAGAATACTTTTTTTCTCACAAACTTGCATTCTATGGAAAATGTTCTGACTAACTGTAGTCCCTGCCTGCGTATGAACTCCAGTGCTGGATTTAATCAGTACTTTGAGTTGCACAGTGGGTCCCAAATTGGCTGATATGAACAGTATCTTCTTTTGCTTCAGGGCAGATTGTTCTAATGAACCTTTTATAGGCTCATCACCCAAATATTGACAGACACACAGGCTCTTTTGCCTGAGGTAGATTGTTGCTTGTGCCATCACTCTTGCAAATACACAAATAAGCTTGGCAAAGATGGGGAGGAGTCTTAATGTGACACTCATTTATAGCTAAGACAAGAACATACCCTAATGTTCACTTTCCAATTTGAATAAATTCCAACTCAGATGCAAGAAAAATGTATCAAAAAGTGTTAAAAATCTATAATGAATTTAGATGACAATCAAAGCTATCTCATTCTTTACAAATTTTGAGGCCAGAATCATCCCCCACATCAATACATTCTTTCACACTTGCTGTCATCCTGCCCACTCTATATTGCCAACAATATGCAGATTTTTCTCCTCTTTTTGTCCTAGTGAAACTCATGTTGATGCTGAGAGTTCATTTAAGTATATGATTAATTAGATATGCAGTAAAGATTATTTAATATAGAGTAAAGACTTCAGGAAGAACACAATCCTGGAATAAACAAAATTTGTTAAAGATTTGTAAGATGAGTTACTGAAGAAAATATCTAGTTTCTAAATATATTTGAATTAATGGGCTAGTACTGAAGAAAGAAATACATTATGCTTCCTCCAACTTCCTCAATGTCCGATTTAACCTGCACAAGATGGTATTCTCTTGGGAGTCGAGACTGTGAAACTCAGAGGCAAAGGAATGGAGCTAGGAGGATCTCTTGGCTGACATGTTCTGATAGATAATTTTGTATCTGCTGGAGAATTTTGATCAGAGGAAGCTGTTGAGATAAAAATGGTAGTTTTTCCATAATATTTGCTTTGAAAACATGAGAGCTAAAAGGGAAATATTTATTGAAAATGGTTATTTCTTTGCGGAAGTTAAATTTTCAGAATACTCATCTTGTCCATACCTATTTTGCTATAGGGAAAGTTTGTGAAAATAGTGGTATTATTCTGCAAAAAATCTTGGTTGTCAAAACAGAGATACTTAACATTTTCCTATTATCATGCCTATGGACACAGAGAACATAATTAGTGATTTTTAAGAAATGTAGGGTTTGTTTTTTTCTTGCCTGAAAAAAACTTATATAAATAACTGGAGATTAGATTACCCTATGAACAACTACAGTATATTATTTAAAGAATGCTTGGTTCAGTTACTTCAGAATATGGATTTTAAAACTGGTGTTAGTAGCACTCTTTAAACAAGTATTTCATTTCAGTGGACAGTGTTACTTTGAATCCTCAGTTCAGGCAGTGAGTATGTGTGGTAATCTCTTCTTTTTATAAGAAGATCATGACCTGAGTGTGGTGGAGGGAGTTGACAAATAAGTAACAACCTTAAAATCTGATCCAAAATATTTTACTATTTACTGAAATTTTGTTGTGCAAGGACAAAATGGGTTTTCATAGTTTTTAATGCATATATGTACACATAATTATGTATATGCACGTGTATGTATATAAATTTTATATATATGTATATTTTATTGAGCTTATATTAGGAAACAGACCCTCCAGTGAGACCTAGTTGTTCACAGCAGCAGAAATTTCTACAACCATTTAGGGCTAAACTGAAGTTTGTGAAATTTTGCATAGCTGCAAAAATACATACATAAGTTTGACTTGACTGGTATGAGTCTTTGCGCTAGAAATCGCTTAGAAAGTATTCATCAGCAGATGCTCTGCAAATGTGGTTGTATGAATTCAAGTAGTTACATGCACATATAGATTATTTTAGATCATTACTTATGTGTGAGCCTGCTGGGTTTTTGTATGACTGTGGTGAAGTCTCTGTAGCACTGAGGTTTTTTATTGCTGGTTCTTTTATTGTTGCTACTTCCTGTACCATATATTTTATTTAGAAAAGTTATTATATAGCTTTATCTCTTCTTCATTATTTATTTCACTAAATCCAGCAAGTCTACTTCTTTTAAATTATTTTCTCTTTTGCATTGGGATAACAATGTTATTTTTATATAGTATGGGAAAATGGGCTTTTGAGCTCACCAGTCATACTTACATTGTGCCATTATTTTACCTGGATTAATAAATGGTTTGTTATGTCTGTATTGCAAGGGGCACTCCTAATATGCAAAACCTCTGAAAGATTTTCCAGATAGAAATATATGCTACAGATCATAAATGCCTAGGAGAGGCATTGAAATGAGGTAACAAGGACAACACACGCCCCCATTTTGTCCAGATACTTACTTATTGCAAACAGCTGGGTTTTTTTCTTTCTACCAGACAAAATTTCTGGTAGAAAGTTGGACACCTTGAGTCCCTCTGGATGTATGGTAGGCTAAGTTAATATGCATTATGTTTAGCTAAAGTGTGTAATTGGCTTCTTGAAGAATTGCACAAGATAAGAAATGTTTCCTTTAAGTCTGGAAAGTAAAACATAGTTTTAAAGGAGAGAACAGTAAATAATGATTGCTGCATACCATGACCTTTCATTATAATACTGCATTCTAATGTGCATGTCATTATAGCTACAGTTGTTCACCATGAGGCAGAGTTTTCATGTAGTCTCTAAAACTAAAATCTTTCTGTCTCTCATTTGGTGCTGAGCTTTTGAAATGTTTCTCAACCTTTTTTCTACACCTTGATGTAAAGAACAGTGTTATTGTCATGGGCCATTGTCAGGGGCTGTTTGCTTGCAGCAGTTTCAGCTTCAAACAATGTTTTAATGGATGTATCCACACTCCGGCAGGTTAGCCTGGCACAGTCTGCTTTTAACACAGGCCCTGCCCCAGGAAGGTATTTAAAGGCTGTAACCTTGTACGGCATCTGAAAGCCAGAGCATGTATGAGGTCCTGGGTGAGGTTTGAAGCTCCTGCACGATACTCCAGTTAAAATTCAGTCATCTTCAGTGGTTAGTCCAGCTGTAGAATCTTGTAACATCTGTTTTGCTGGAGCTCATAATTACCAAGGGAAACCAGACACGACTGTCCAAGCAGCCTGACCTGTGTATGCAGTTATACTGATAAGCCTGTTGTCATCTGTGGTAAATCCATCTGGTTTCCAAAAGTGTACATGAATTTAGCCTCAGATAGACACCATCTACGAGGAGCAAGGTAGAGTCTGGATGTATTTCCTCCTCACTCTCTTTCCTTCTGACAGATGTGATTGCATCTTAGCAAAAGGTAGAAGGTCATTCCTTAAATCCAGTGAACATCATCACATCTGACATTGTGTTTCTGAGGCAATGGAGTCACTGCCTGCCTAGTTCCCTGTGCTTCTGTCTGCAGGTTTCCTTGGGGAAATGGCCATGGTCAGAAAATAAGGGCTTTTTCTAAAGCAAGTGGAATCCTTAGGAATTGCAGTGCACTTTTAATTGAGACTGATGGAGGCCTATCGAGAAACTTATGAAGTAATTTATTTAAAAAAAATTATTAATAAAATGTTAAACAGGTGTGCAGCTACTTGAAGACTTGGGGAATTTACATGTTATTAAGAACAGTGTTGGAGATGTTGTTTTGGGTTTTTTTTCTTTTTTTTTTACTTCATGATTTAATTTGATTTTTTTTCTTTCATCATCATCAATTATTTATATTCAAGTGGAATAGATAGGTTTCAGCTGAATGGGAGCATTGTGCTGTGGTCCTTATATGAGATGGTTACCTCAGCTCTAAGCAGGAGGGAAGGTGGACAGGGCAAGACAGAAGTGTCTCCTCCTCTTTTGAGGATACCACTAAACTCTGCATGTTGGCGTTTTTAGTACAAAGAAAATACCCTTTTGCTCATCTAGTCTATTTTGCTGAATGCCCAAGTTAAGATAATTAATCTGGATTGAGAGTTTAGCCTGTCAGAAAGGATCTTTTGATTCCGACTTGTCTCTCCTCAGAACTTTTCATTGTCTCCCTTGCTTGAAATTGGGTCTCACTACCTAGGTATGGCATAAGAAGAAATTAGATTTTTTTTGTTTTGTTTATTCTAACTGCTATATTTTATTTCATTTCCATGGTCAGACAGAAAGTGTTCAAGCAATGTCATATTTTACTGACTGCTGTTTTGTTTATGGAAGTATCTTAAGAGTCTGCAGTCCAGGGGGTTGACAGCTTTATTTTATGGCTTAATTGTTAGGACTAGAAAGAGACTTAGCATGAAATACTGTTTGCTACTGTCATAATAACTTATGAAGAGTGAAGCAAAGTCTTGTGAAAGGTTTAGAACATGTTACTACAAGTAGTGGCATACTAGATTTTGAGCAAACAACAACAGGAGTGAGGCAGAAGGCAAAGCCAGCCTTATGAACATACTGGAGCAATGAGATACCAGCACAAAATGAGTCTGCAGCTCCACTAGGGCCCAGTCTGCTTTCACCATTCCAATCATAGCAGTGAGGACAGGATGGTGACATATTCCAGCTTTGCCTTAATTGCTACCCAGTCATTGGTTCCATCATTGCTGCTTTACACTGAATCCATGGCAATAGTTTGTACTGAGATTTAAAAGTAAAGATGATAAAAGAAGCGAACTGAAGGCAGATTCCATCCCTGCCACCATCATGTGTAGGTCATACGAGGCCACATCCTTACTCTTGCATCTCACAACTTTGGTGTGTGAAGGCAGCCTCAAGTGTTCTGTTGAAGTATGTATCTTCTTTCTCTGCTATGCTCAAGTCTGTGCAAAGGTAACTGGCATGTCAGTGCTTTTCTCTTCTTGGGAGACAGATACACTACAGTAGAAGATAAGCCTGTTCTCTTCTCCTGTGCATGGAGAACTTCAATGAAAGGAGAACAAAAAGTTTATGCAAGCAGTTTTGTGACTTACAAATTTTTTTCTGCTCACTCACCTGCAAATTAGCCTGTTTTTTTTCTCTTTCCCAATGAATTTCTGCTTCATGCATAATTTTTTTGCTGCTCTGTTGTAGGAAGTTGTTAGAGGGCACTGAGAAGCTTTAGTACCAAAAAATTTTGATGTTAGTTTAGTGGTTTAATAAGCACTGTTTAATCACTGTTCAAGTGTAAAAACTACAGTTTTATAGAGCATTTTTTCCAGACTTGAATCTTCTGATTTTGGGGGTTACCCATAATAAATGGCTAAATATGTCATTGTTTTTCAGAGCATGTTTTTCATGCCACTGCAGCTGCATGAAAAAAAAATAAAAAAAAATCAGTGTTGTCTTTGTCAGAAAATATGAATTCTGTAGCATTCTCTAACAGTCACATTCATCAAAGTCCTTTGTCTATTATACCATCAATTCTGTGTCTAATTCTTCCCATTGGAAGTACATTTAGTAGCAGGTTTTCATGTTCACTCAAAGCTCTTGAAAGTGAAATTGATTTCCTGCAGGGCATTCATTACAATGATGTAACTCCAGGTCAATTAAACGGAAACTGATGATGCCACTCCAGATTTACATACCTGTAATGGAGAACACAATTTGGCTCCATATGTGTATGAAATCCCAGCTAATGTAAAGCTGGCATGGAAGAGAATAAGTTTTGATGCGACCTTTTAGAAATTTTCTCAGAGGTTTCTTTTTAAAGGACAAAGAGCACATGGGTCAAGTAGCAGAAAGTGGTGCTCTTGATTCCAGATTGAATGTGTGTTACTCACAGATCCAGCTGTCTATCCTCATCCACTTTTACCTTTGGAGTCTCTCATCACTCATATCGAACAAGAAGCACTTGTATGTGAAGGAGATGCAGAACTTTCTCCAACCTGCTTTTAGAGGCTGGACATCTGTTCAGACAAGCCAGAAAGCTATCAAGTGCCTCTGCAATAAAAGAGGTAAGGTCTGAAATTACTTCCTTCCCTGTTTACAACCAAGAATGTTGTATAACTTATCAGTCTGGGAGCACATGTCTGTACCTTTCAGGCAAATTCTTGTTCACTTCAGCTGAGATTTGTTCCTGATAGACACCTTAAAGGCTGAACCTTGTTACAATCCCTAACTCTTATTTTTGGTTTTTTTTTTTTTTTTTTTTTTTTTTTTTTTTTTTGTGGTTTTTTTCCCCACTAGGAAGGAAATTGAATTTGTGTTGAAGTCTTACCACATTAAACATTTTGCTGCTCCTTTTTCTTCTTCTGTTATCACATATGCAGTTTCTCTGCCACCTAGAAAAAGACTGAGAGCAAATCTTGCTCTTGGAAGATTAAACACTATTTGATGGTAAACTGAGCAAGATATAATGGGGCAGCAATTATTGCTACCTATTGTGATTGTGTTTAGTCTTAATATTATTTACACTTAATGAACTGTCATTTTTTAATTTTTCAGATGCTGGGGTTGAAGAGCTGATCCTCAAAACTAATCTGTGATGAATGGTTTCCTATTTGGCTACTTTCTACACATTCAACTCCTTCAAAACTATGTTGTTATTCAAGAAGTTGATAATCATGAATGTTACTCCTAAGTTTTTCTTTCTGGTATTGAATTCTTTTCTACATGCCAAGACGAGTCCTGAGAAAAGAGAGGAAAGAAGCCAAAGATTTTTCATCTTTAATGACATTTATAACAATATATTGATGAGATTTTAAAATAAATATAATTTTATTAGTTGTCTTACAGATATCTCATTTGCTAATCTTTTTGTCTTGTTGAATGAATGCCAGTAGCCAAATGTCTTGCTGAATGCTTCTTACACTTTCAAGCTGTGCTTTTGTGTGCTCTCCATAGCAATTGCTGGGAATAATTAATTACATTAGAACACTGAATACTTTTTTGGAGACTTATTCAAGCAGCTGGATTTGTTGGGTGATGTGAGAGAAGTGAATAGTTCAATTTTTTAGCAGAAGAAAGAGGAAAGAAAAGTAGAATTCAACTTCAGAACTATTTAACTAATTTGTTCTCTTTCATCTTTCCTTTTGTTGCTTGCCATTTTTTGCTTCAACTTTTCTGGTCATTCTCCTCCATCTGCTTCTGAAGACTTATGGAAGACCTATCTTAAATTTTGATTTTTATGAAAAAATAATAGATAAAGATAACAGTATTACTTTAGCAGAATATAGGACTGTGAGGAATTAACTTTAATTACTGAGTCTAGTCCTCTGTAAAGAGGAACCTAGATGATAGACATTTGTTCCAAGAGGATACACAAGAGTTCAATTCACATTGTCCACAGAGTTCTGATTAATAACTTTCAGCCTTATAGAAAACAACAGTGGTGCGGCTGTAATGTGCCACGGAAAACAGTGAGGAACTGGAATCATGGTTGATGTCCTAGATCCCTACAACAACAAGGGATTTCCCAGATGGTCTCTAGCAGCATCTTATTCCCCGCAGAATGGGGAGTGAAAAAGAACAACTGCCAATAATCCCTATCAGTCTGCTTGAGATTTTGTCTGCCATATGTTTCATCAAAACATCCTGCTTTGTATTTCATCTCTAACACTGACTGATTTTGAATACTTGAAAGAAGCAATTAAAAAAACAGCATCTACATTAGTTATTGAGGTGGGGAGAGGATAGTGGTGTAGGTAGGCATTGAAAGCTGTGAAATGTTTGTTATGTTTATTAAACACAGTCAAAAGACAGCAATCAAAAAATTTTGTGAAACGCATGGTAAGGAATAAGACATTGATGGTTACAAACATTACAGAATGGTATTCTTGCACAATCAGTAACAGATCCTGGAAACTGGTATTTGAGAGCTGTGTAAACAGTCAACGTTTGTGTTTCACTGGGAACTGATGAAAGGGTATAAAAATATACAGCCAAAGGTAGGAATCTGTAACTGATGTGAGTTTCCATTTCACCCATGTAAGTGTGGCATGCCATGAAATATTTTAATACTGGATGAATTCCATATGCATCTCTAGAGTTTTCCCTAAGCTGCTGCTTCTTGGAGCTCACAGTGTTTCTGTGAAATACTGCAGCTGTTGCCTGGATCTTGGCATGGTACAACTGAATATTTCCCATAGAGATGCTTCTTCTCATCAGCTGCTTTGGTCAGAGTGTCATTCTCAGTGTCCCTTCATACCTATTCAGTCTATGCTCTCCAACTCTTCTCATCATGAATATGCCATGAGCTACCCCCAGATCTGATGGGAAATCCTACATGCTGTTCTCTTCATATACATGCACACACACACAATACATATGCACATATATATATATATTCATATATTTTTCCCTTTGTCTGATGAGAACAGTCATATCCATTGGCCATGAACCAAAGTATGGAATTGTACAGATGAACCAGGAGCATACAAAGAGCTCATGTTGTTAAGGCACCTGCAATACAAACATAAACTTTGTGTACAGGTGCTCTAGCAGAGAAGAGTGTGATTGTTTTTCATGTGTGTTTTAATTAATATTGGGATGAAATCTTGTATCTTGCTTCTGACTCCATTTTATATTTTGGTAGAGGACATGGAGTAATGTGTCTCCTCCTCTTGTGTTTCCCATGGCATTTGGGAATTGTCTGACTCCACCAGGAAGACCCCTTTCAGAACTATTCAGAATTTCTTCCCTCTACCTTCTACTGTTGAGCTCCTGGGCTGCACCCTCTCAGGATTAATAACAGAAAATCAGGGAAAGGTGAGTTGATTTCCTTAGGGGTTACTATGAATGGCCCCAATATGATCTGTCCTCATTCCACACTGTTACACTGTGAGCTGTGTATTGGCTCTCCAAAGGACATGTGGATATTCTTTGGGCCCTTTTACTTAATCAGAGATATACGTTTTTTTGGACCCCCTCTGAATGAATTAATCCTTGTCTCACTTTGTACAGTTAGTCATATGCTCTTAAAAAATCTTTTGCAGATGGAGCCCCGTGGGACTGGACCCGTTTCAAAAGCTGTATTAAATGACTAAAATAAAGGTTTTGAAAATTCCTGTTTTCCTCAGTGTGTTGCTTAGCAAGAATAGCTGTATTTACTGGAAAAGAAGTTAGATGAGTCTGTGGCATGTGTGCTATCTCACACCTCCTGGCTCAGCTGGGAGATGGACACATGAAGGAATGACAGGCATGTTTTGGAATATGCTGCTTGTGTCAGTTTCACCTTAAAGATAAGTCTCACAAGGTTGATGCTTCTCTATGCTTCATTAGAAGCTTTATAAAATCCACCTCCATTCAACTAAGTGTCCACCTTGCCTTTAGAAAACACATAATATACAGGTTTATGTAATACTGGAAAAAGATGTTGGAGTTCCTAATGGATCTAAATGAGTGACAAAACACTGAGGAGCTGAAGAATTTGCTGCATAAAGATGGAATTACCTTATTAGAGATAAAGCAGCCATGACTTCATCCCAGATCTCAGTGGTTATTGCCAATTAATAGGTTGTTGTCTCTGGAAGGCACATTTATCAAAAGACTCAGCAAATAAAACTTCTTTTTATAGTTTAGGTTGGAATTGAGATAAAATATTTTTGCAATGATTTCAACAAACCATTCATATCAAACTAGTCAATCATTACCCAAAAATGTCTATGTAAGGTAGGTGTTCATTTTATAAATATATATACTAATGAATCTGAAAGTATATGAGGCATGATTGTGTCATTTAGGAAAATGGTGACAACTATTCTCTTCTGTTCAAGAGCTGAGTGGTCATGTTCTATGGTTCTGTGAATTGGTGGGAGTGTCTTGAATGCTTAAAGAGCCAAATAGTCTTTTAGCATCTCACATTGCCAGTTGCCTGGCCTAAGCTTTTGAGAAACCTGGCCTCAATATCTGTATTTCATAATCTTAAGTACTTAGCCCTGCATACTTCTGGTTTGAGATATGAACTCCAGGACAATACTTATTTTTACTGCACTCACTATGCCAATTCAAGATCATTCTATTTCGTATAAGAGGTAAGTCATTTTTAAGGCTATATCTAAGAGCTCTGCGGAGATAATTCTTTATCTTCTTCTTCTTCTTCTTCTTCTTCTTCTTCTTCTTCTTCTTTTTTTTTTTTTTAGTATTAAATTGTCAGGGAGTATGTAGTTTGCTTTTAGCCTGTTTCTCCATTCCTGTGTTTAGATTTTGATTTTACATGATTTTTCCATATTTAATGCTTACTTGATAGCAATGTTTACAGTACCTAGAACTTATATGTTGGGTTATTTACATGAAATAGTAAACTAAAAAAAAATAAACTGTGTAAGTATACTGTTAACTGTGAGATAGTAGAACTTTCCTCTCCATGTAGTGTAGGCAGTGGCAGTCATGGCAGCATCTTCAGAAGTTTTGCTTCACTTTTTACTATTTTTTTCCTAGTTGAAATTTTTATCCTTGAAATATATAGGATACTACTGTGTTAATTTTTACATTTGTCATTTAACATCTATAATTTATATAAGTAATACAAATTTTAGGTTATTCTGTTTCTAATAAGATGATTCTGCATAATAACTTTATACAACATGAATAAGTTTTTTACACATTCATCAATATTTTAATTGGAAGATGATTCTCTGTCTAAACTCTTTGGATTTACATAGCACGCTTGGCATTCTGAAAACATCAATAAAAATAAATCAGCTAAACATTACATTGGTCTTGTGAGGCAAACATGTCTACTGGTTGGTAAATACAGGCATGGCATAATTCCTTTCTCAAAACAAATCAATCAAGTTCTCCAGAAAATCTGGAGAAGCTATTTGTTTCTTGTGTGTTATAGCTGAACATTAATCACAGTATGAATCCTTATCTCCAGACATTGCTGTACAGTTAAGGTAAAGATGCAGAGTCAACTTCAACTGAGTAGCCATTGGAAAGTTTTCTCTGGTTTTATTAGAACAGCTAAAATTCAAACCAGTGTTTTTAAATGTTTGTTTTAACTTGGGCTTTGCTGGAACCATGAGGAATACATTTTCAATGATGGGCTTGATAAATCTTTCCAGGCCTCATCATAAAAACATGTTTATATATGCCCAAGAGAGCTATGGACTTCATTATTAGTAGTTGTGTGATTAAACCTTAACTAACCTAAAGTTGAATGCTTCACTTAGATTCAGTCATACAGCTTACTTGTATAGTGCATTTACATATTGAATTGAGTATGTAGCTCAAAGTGAGAGAGCTGCAGGAGGAAGAGGCTGTAGAAGTGTTAAAATATTCTAATCATCTGTAGCTATTTAGTGGTGATTTTTTTTCTTTTTAATTATGAAAAAAGGAGTCAAAGTAAAAATAATAGTTAAAATCACTGAAGCATGGGACTTCAAATTTGGGTTTTCAATTTATTGTATGAAATATGAGTATGTCTGTGCATCTGCGTACCTGTATAAAGCAAATTGTTTTAATTCCTCCTTAAATGTTGCTTCTTATGATATAATCTTTATTTCACAATGCTCTATTTCATAAAGCTTGCTTGGCTGAGTGCTCTCCTGGTTGCTAAATTCTTCTGCTGCAGGTCAGAGGCAGGATAAGGTGCAATAGCCTCCTCCTTCATTCCTTCTTCTTTGAAAGGGCTTGTCACCAGCACATAGCATTTTCACTGCCATGCAGCCATTTTAGGCCTTCACTTCATCTGCCTGTTCCTCCCAATTGGCACAAATGACTTAATATTACTCAATTACCCCCTGTCTCCTGTGGTGTTGTGAACTCCAGTTTAATCACCCTTACATGTTAATCCAAATCACCTATACTGTGCTTTGCTACATAATTATTTATTGAGAGAATTAAGCTTGAAAAGTGGATCTACTCTGTATGGTGGTCTTCTCTTTATACAGGATTATCCCAACAGATGATCTCATGACTTTCAATACCTCTACTTACACTTCTGCTACATATATGAAGACAACTGCTAATAGAGGAGTCAGAAAAGCTGCCCATTCAAAATTCAGTTCATGGTCTGAGTTTTATGTTACCACCACCTTAGTTCAGTGACCTTTTCTTGCAATTGCTCATTTCAGGAAAAAACACCCAAACCACTCAGAAAGACAATTTATTGACTAGAACAAATGGTGAGATTGACAGGAGTAGAAGATATTTCCTATCTGATCTTGTAAGCATGCATTACAGGTCACCTTTGATAAAGTATCAGAGGGAGGAAAAATTCTGAAACTGAGGAAAGAATGTTATGCAGATTTGATGTAGCAAATGGCAGGGCAGGGCTGCTGGCAGCAGCAGGTCCTAATGACCTGCAGACAAGCAGGAGGGGGTGTGCAGGTCACAGCTCAGTGCGGGAAGGGCAGGGAGCAAGCCAGGAGCAGCCTGGGACATTCTTGGCCCTCACTTGCTCATGGTAGAGCTCAGCTTCAGTAGGGCTCCTGGGAAGGGGCACAGAGATGGGGGTCTCAGGAGAAGTGGCCAGAAAAAAATAAAGTGCAATAGTGCAAGGTCCTGATGAGGGTGTGGATTAATGACAGAAAAAAATAAAAAAAAGTCCCGATGAGGGTGTGGATTAATGGCAGAAAGTGTAAGAGTGTTGTAAGTGGCATTGGTACAAAATGAAATGTGAACCTCAGAGCCCATTCCTCCCTCACAGGGGAGAACTTGTATTTACTCTGCAAGGGCAAATTTCCATGGGCTGTGCTCAGGCCACAGCTGGCTATCTTACTAAGTAGAGATGTTTTCTTTTGACTTTGGTGGAAAGGCAGATACAGGCAAGCAAAAAGGATGGCGTTTAATTTCCAAAATTAATGGGCCTCACTAATCCTACCCTAAAGCCTTTCATCCTACCAGGAAAAAAAAAAGCAGACAACATCTTACCTTGAATTAGTTAATTGAGGGCAGTGCAGTTTTCAGTGATTGGATCAAGTGAAGGACCAACGATTTTTCACGTGCAAAGTTAATGTGTAAATAGTGTTTCCAAGCAGCTCCAATTATTTAAAGCCTATGAAACATGATCTCTGAAAAATATAAGGCAGAAAGCTTAAATTTGGGTCCTATGATGGGTTGTGTATCTTTCTCCTTGACTTTTGAAAGGCTGAATGGTAAATAGGAAAATTTTTTTATTTCAGTTTATAAACCTGGGGGTTTGCAGTTTTAATAACAGCTGGGATCGTCCTAAAATTTGTGGGGAACTTTGATTAAGCATGTAATGCAGAATTTATTAGCAATTAAAAACTACTGGATGGTCCATTTGTCATCCATGTCTTCGAACAGGACCTTGGAAGGCAGTGCATTAAAAGAAATATGTGTATGCACTGACATTCTGTTCTTATATTAGTTAACCTATTAGTCTCATAGGTTTATTTAATAGAAGCAGCTACTTGGAAAGTTAAGTCTTTTAAAGAGCATCACCTTTTCAGAAGTTTTTTGTGAAAGTGATTTCATACTTTTAACAGGTTTTGTATAATCATCAATTTATATTTTTTGCTTTCAGTCGAGCTGTGAGGTTAAATTATGTTAAATAAATAAAAAAACGATCTCCCATATTTTATTCAATGCTTTGAACTTCTTAATAATTCCAGTTGTACATATATCCAGAAAATTAATAGTATTAGATCACATAATGCTGTGGAAGTGGCTAATAAATATGGGACTGTTCTCTGTATGGATACCTCCCACACACCCCTTTGAAATTCATTCTACCTAGAGCCATAATTTGCAAGGTATTTGTTAGATCTTTTCAAAATATAGCTTTCCATAAAAATATATTTAGATGCAAAGTGTTATTTAGAGATATATGTCAGACTGTTCCTGTATTACTTATGTCCCAGGTAAAAAAAAAATTTAAAATCTTGTCTGCCAGGATAATTTTATACAAAAAAGTGCTATTATGCTATCCATATGGTGCATTTTATTCTATCAATGTGAGAAGGTGTTTGTTGCTATTTGTTGTCTTGTTGTTTTTGGGTTTTTTATTACAAAGGGGGTGCTTTATGCTGTGTCAGTTTTTCTGTCCCTGGATAACCTTTGAATCTAATTTCACAAGGTAGTAATCTTGAGAATGGTGAGTTGCTATGAGCTGTGAAAATCTGCCTTTGGCTCAAGTAGAAAGACTTGCTTTCATGAGGGAATTGGACTTTTGAGAGGCAGATACTACTTGGGCAATGAGTGATCTCCCAGCCCTCAACAACCCACAAAGCCCTGCCCTCAGAGTGAGAGAGATGTGGAATGAAATGAAGGATGCATACTGGTGAGATCTGGGGATTTAGGACATACATCTTTAGGATGTCAGGTTTCTTCAGTTCTACTTTTTGAAGATAAACTGGTTTAAATATAATACAATGGATATCTCTGTGTAGGGATCAGTGAGTAGATATTAAAGCTACTCCTTTACAGGACTTGTAGAGGTAAGCTGTGACAGCCCTCCCCCTTGGCTCAGGAGCCCTGCCTTCATCTGTCCCTTCCTGATTGGTCTCAAGTTCTAAATCTTCCCACCTGGTCCTTAAGCAATAATTAGGGCCATTAACCTCTATCTCTCAGGGCTACTCACTGGGACAATCCAGCTGATTTACCTCCAGTGAATTTTTTAAAGCTTGCTAAAGATTGCTGCTATAAGCAGAAAGAGGTGAAAGGCCAAAAGGAAAAGCAAGAACAAGCATTCTCAAATTGTACCCTATACTTCTCACTAGGCAATATGCTCTTCTCTTGCATATGCAAAAAATTTGTGTTGTGTTCTTTGCTTCCCCCTAGGAAAATCAATCTTTAATATGTCTATTACCATGATCAGTTGTAAATGGCTGTTCAGTACTGTGCAGATTCTTTTGGGTTACATTTCTAACATTTATCAATTGGTTTGCTTTTTTTCCTGAGTCTTTCTCTCAGCATGTTACTGTTACTGGGGTTTTTTTTGTTGGTTTCTTTTTTTTTTTCCTTTGAACTGTGCTTCTGAGGATGTAAATGATTGGTCAAAAGAGAAAGAGTGACAGGACTGTGTTGTCTCACCTATTCTGGCATAGGACTGCCGTGACTGAGCAGCACAAACTGTGGGAGGGAGGGCCTAAAATTCTCCTAAATGATGGAGACAGATGGGTTGGAGTTCTATTCTCCACTGCTTCTATCAATTGATATTAATCTCCTTCCCAATTATTTGCACTTGTGCCATGCTCAGACTGGAAAGGAGAAAGGTGCGAGAAATTATGAAATGCCATTGTGTAGGAATGAACTAGGAAGAGGAAATCAGTACAGGGAAGAACTTAGGATGAATTCAGAAAGGTTCATTGTTAAACCATTTTCCTCTCATCCCAATCATCACTTCTAGTACCTTGTTATTTCCAACTTTTGTTGCGTGCACTGTGTTCTTCCTTCTCATATGAGTCAGGATACAAAATGCTGCATGTCCTTCTGTATTAGAAGGTACAGGTGCACAGCTCAGCATATAACTGTGTGTTTAATAAATCCAGCTGCTTCATGGCCTTAGGCAGACATTATAGGGAGTTGCTGAGTTCCTGGATGTCAAATAGCACTCTTTTGCCAGAGTCTTGACAAGGATGGGACAGAGGCACCCCCTCTGTCTTCATTGCTTTATTTCTCTTTACCTATTGAAAACAAGTGATCCTCTTGTCTGCTGTTCTTGCAGCACACAAACCCTGCAGTGATGTTGTGTTATTATTTCTGCATCTGCTTCTGCTGTCAATCTCTAGAAGTGTCTTTTGAAACTTTCTACAATCTGGAAGCCTCTTGTGCACTTTCAATGTCTAGCTTTTCTAGGATACAGTAGAAACAGAGGAACCAGGTGATTGTCAACAACCAAAAAGTCAGTCTTTTCTTCTGAATTCCTGATATAACTCAAACTCTTTCATTTGTGAATGTATTTGCCCCTGGGAACTTTTTGTTGCATTAAAGGAGTAGAAAACTGCCATGGTAAGGACTGCGAGGAAGAAAAAGACAGTGAATTAAAGGGACAAGTACAAAGTGTACATTCTTTGTGATCACAGTTCTCTTAGCAAGACTTCACCTGTAGTCATTCAAGGGGTGTTGTTTATAAATAAACACATAGTTTCCAAGTGTAGATTCTTGCTTTGGGACTTGAGGAGATAGCCCTATATTTTGTAGAATCATGGAATGATTTGGCTTGGAAGGAACCTTGAAGATCATCTAGTTTCAATCCCCCTGCTGTGGACCTGAGCACCTTTCACCTGACCAGTCAGAACTGCATCATTCCTGGCTTTGAACAATTCCAGGGATGGGGCATACACAACTTCTCTGGGAAACATTTTCCAGTGCCTCACCAGCCTCACAGAATTTTTTCCCAATACCTAATCGAATCCTAATTTTTTTCAGTTTGAAGCCATTCCTCCTTGTCCTGTCACTACATGGCCTTGTAAATAGTTTTTCTCAATCTTTCTTGTAGGCTCCCTTCAGGTACAGGAAGGCCACAAGTGGGTCACCCCAAAGTCTTCTCTTTTCCAGGTTGAAAAAAACCAATTTTCTCAGTCTTTCCCCATATGAGAAGTGCTCCATCCCTGTGATCAACTTGCTGTCCCTCTTCTGGACTCGCTCCAACAGGTCTATGTATTTTTGAGACTGAAGAAGAAAACAGGTTATTGAACTGTTTCAATGTCACGGCTTCATGGCAAGAGGAAGCAGAGAGAAATTTAGGGAGGAAGAAATGAAGGGAATAGTGTCAGAGAGAAGAGAAGAAATCAAGAAAAGACTGAAGCAAAAAGGAACTAAAGGCATAATGAGTTCAAAGAGAAAGAATAAAAATATTTAGGAGAAAGCAGAATGGAAAAAATGGCTGAAACTGAACCAAAGGGCATGAATATAAAGAATAGCACAGAAGGGGAAAAAAAAGGATTATGACAGTTTTGTAGATAATTGTAGGTGTCTGACAAGTGGCCTATGACTAAACCAGTGAATTGCATGTGCTCTGTATTCCCTTTATTCCTCACTGTTAAAGTGAGAAAAGGAATTCCTCTTATGTTTTCCGGCAGCAATATGCTCAAGATTAAAACAGAGCATCCAGTGATGCTGCATTGACAAGAAACCCCACTCTTCTGTATTTATGACAACATGATTTACCTACATACAGATACCCATAAGAAATTAAAATCACAGAAATAAAACAATAAGCTTAGCAAATTTAGGCTACTGCTCAAGAAATTATATCACTCCTGTATCTTCTGGTTTTTGCTGACATTAGCTTCTTACCTAAGTAAGACTTCAGAGGACATTGCAGTATTCAGTAACTACTTCTGTTTTGAAGGCTTGCAGCAGTTTGAGATATTTTCAAACAGTAGAGGTAGCACTGTTGGTGTGTAAGTGGGATCTTTAATGGATAGACTGGGTTTTGTCAGGGATTCTGCTGTTTCCTCACTGGAGAGTTGGAGCTTGCCTGTTTTATCCTTGTTGACATGTTTATATCTTCAACCTCTGTCAGTTAGATTAGGACAGGCTGCAAAGAGGGGAGTGAGAGTCTTGGGACCTACCTTGTAAATGTCATTGTGATATTCTGGTCTTAAAAATGTTCTCCATTTTAGTTACTTCCTGAATGTGTTGCCTGCATTTGAGGTTTCATTCTCAATTTAACTAGAATGAGAAGAAATTAATAGTCCAGTGTTTTTTACAAAATATTTTGTAGCTCTTACCAGCCAGTTGTCTAACAATTAACCAAAGAATTGCTGGTCAAAAATGCTCATTACATGCCTGTAATGTGAACCTTAGTAGTCACTGAAATATACTCCATAAGAAAAATATTCACTAATCCTTATATAAACTGCTGCTATTTCATTTAAAAAGGAAAATAAAACCCCCCAAACCCTGACAAAGGGAAAATTGTGGAATCTGGATGGAAACTGTAAAGAGTTTTGGCAAAAGGACAACATTTCACCAAAACTTGGAAATGACACTTTTCCTATAGAAGTTTTAGGTTGATGGATTTTGCCAAAAGCCCAAAAACTATATGGGGCTCTCTCAGGCTCTTGGCTTCACTGAGCTATGATACTACCTGCAAAGTGTGCTATTATTGTCCTTGGAAACTCACTGATGAAGTGTTCCTGACTTTGATAATAAAGTAAGGTTGTTGTTTTCTTTTTCTTTTTCTTATTTTGCAATGTAAGATCTTTAAAGAGTGTAAATTGATACAGATATTCTGATTTGATTTTGGGTGTACTATAGAAAAGGTTTAAATACTCTGTTGGCACACAGTTTGCAGAAATCCAGAAATTTGTGATGAAGCTTTCCTATGTGGCAACCTGTGTTTCTCAAATTCTCAGAAACTCTGTCAGATCCTTTTAGAGCTTCAAAATAGCAGTGTACATTGCCAAAAATAATTTAATCTTTTATTTCAGTCTGTCACCATTTCAGTTTGACTTTTCAACTCCCACAGAGGACATTGTATTTTTTCCAAAGACACAGCAGCCACATTTTGCAATATGACTAGTTATTGGTGGTTATATTAATATGTTCTTTTAGTATTTGGTTGAAAAAGCCTGTCTTCCTACATCAGTTACAGGAGTTCTTGAAGTTCATTAATAAAACAACTTTGTAAAATAAAAGCTATTTAGTAGCTAAGAAGTAGGCGAGTCTCCTGTTCTGTTAAATCAGCTCTGCTCTGGTACTCTCAATACTGGTGTACTAGGGTGATTTGGAGATACTTATTCTGATTCCCCCAAGAATTCTCCTCCTCTAGAATGGCTGGGGAAGGAGCAGGAGCTTTCCTGGAGATGCCCAATCAGGTAATAAGGGATTGGTTGTAGAAAAATCAGAAAGAAGCTCTTTAAACTATAGCCTGTAAACACACTTTATTCTTCTACTTGAGTGAGAATTCTCAGTTGCCTCTCTTTTTTACTCTCTATGTAATTTTTGAGGTTATTTCTATTAGGGTAAAGAGGTGTATTTTGATGTTGGTCAGTACCAGTGGGGAGAGGCCTAGGAGAGACTGTATTTTAGCTAAAAAGAGAAACTAGCATAGGAAGATATGTGTTTCAGGTGGTCTTTCAATTATTTCTTATCTTTCAATTATCCAAACTTCTATTTAACCAGATAAACTCACTGGAATGAAAGTGTCTGGGTAATTTATAGTTTCCTTATGGCTAATAAATGTGCTTCTGTTGAAAGGGATATTATAAGCAAACGTAATACGGCATAGATTGGAAAATTACTGAGAAAGGATGAGCAGATAGTCTTAGAAATAGTCAGTGTTCTCTCAGGGACTACTGTAAAAACAGTGACTCTGGAGAAAAGATCATGCCAAGGATAATTTGGGAGCAAAATCTTTTTATTTCTTAGTTCCTGTTGTAAATAACTGAGCAGTTTGTTTCTGGAAGTCACATTGTTAACACAGAGCAAGGAAAGAAGATCTTTTAATATTTCAGTGTAATACAAGTTTTGTGTAAAAAGTCCTTTACAACTTAACACTTCACATGTTAGATAACATTTTTTAGAGTCAAACCTATGAAACTCTGGCTTTCAGCTCTCCATTCTCCCTGTAAAAATGCAGTTGTCCTCATGCTCCAAATAGCAGAATTGCACACAAGGATGCCTTCCCATTATCAAGGGTGAAATTTTATAAAGGAGCTGGAAAGGCCAATTATTGTGTAACGAGGGGAGCAAACTGGTCATAGTCAGTTGCAAAGATATGGGGAAGATGAACAAATATGGGAGGATTTTATAAAAAGGAGGTTAATTGGATCTTGAAATAAATGGTGACATGCTGGAGTTGTTTTTGGGAATTTGGAGTCTTCCCTGAAATGAGAAAAGAAGAGATGGACAGTAAAGTTCCACACATGTGATAATATGAAGCTTTAAAGGGGCCATGAAAAAGGATAATAACAGTAAAGTCTGGAAGATAGAAAAGCATAGGATTTAAGAGAGGTTGTGGAAAGAAAATGGCTTATTAATGAAAAATAATAGAGACTTGGACTTCTATCCATAAAAGCTGATAGCAAATTCCTTAGGATAATAGCTGAACCTGAATATTCAGTTATACCTCCTGCCTTCTATTTGAATTGAGGAGAAAAAATTAGGATTTTTTTTTTATGGTTTCAAGTATTTCAATAACAAAAGAGCATGCATATACCAGAAATATTTAATGTTTTCTAATGTGTTATTTATATTACAAGTATTATAGATTTAATGAAAAAAATAAAACCAAAGAGAAACACAACTACCTCCTGTAGGCAAGTTCCCTGCTATATGGAGAACTCACAGTTTGTGCAGGAATGAAGTGGAAATCTAACAATGCAATATTAATTTCAAATATATTTTTAAGGGAAAGTTATAGGATGTGAATTTTCCCTTAACCTTTCAGGCTTAACTTTTAATTTTTTTATATGTCAAATAAAAGTCATGCTTCTCACTCATCCCAGTTTACCAAAAGCTAGTTTTTATGAATTTTTCAAACACTTTGTCATATGTAGAATCAGTTCAAAATGTAAATGTGAAAAAAAAAAAAAAGTTCTAATTTAATTGATAATTTTGGAGAAAAGCAATCAAATCCACTGTCATCAGAATGTTCTAATCCCTTTCTGTGTCATAGGAATAGTTTCTATGAAAGTATTTTTGCTACACAATAGCACATGGGAAAGTATACAGAAAAGCACACATTATTTGCAAGAGTAGTTGCTGAAATTGTAGATTTTTGTGTATTCAGTGGCAGAGAGTGAAATACTGAAATGTAGGAAAAAGAAGAAAGGGCTGGATGTACAACTGGGAACAAGCAGAATTCTGTCAGCTTTAGAATAGGCTTTTATGTATTCATTAAAAAGATTTAGTAACTTTTACCAATGTGGAGGCAGATTTCTAGAAGAGAATCATGTAGAGCCAGTAAAGTGTTTTCATCTCTGCCTGCCTCCTAACCCCTTTCCTTTCCATGCAGCATGGAGACCTCTGCTGCTGTTTCGCCAGCTCTTCAAATGCTCGTCTCTCTTGCTCACAGGAGTTCTGTGGTTTATGAGTGGCTGGTGTAACTAACTGAAAGAGTTACACACTACTCAAATAGATGTAAAAGTCTCTTAACTAAATGCAAATGTAAAATGTAAAGTAAATGTGAAAAATGAAGCTTCGTGAAAAAAAAAATGCCATACTTCCATCAGAGGCATTTTCTCCTGAAAAGGTGGTGTCTTTTGTTCCATGTTGGCCTTTTTAAAGTCACAAAGACATGATTTGTCCTGGTTTTGGTCATTTCAAGTAGTCACCCTCAGTAATTAGCTTTCTATCACTGAATTAGTTTTGGTTGGGTAATCAAGTGCCATCTGTGTACACTCACCAGGGTAGCCAAGAGTCTCTGCTGGGAGAAGCTTTGCTGTGGGTTCATGTGGTGTCATCCTCCAAACCCTGTCCAATGGCCATACACCAGTGTGGAACCCCAGCAGGCACTGAAGCACTGTGGTAGACTTTATATTTTTAAATGTTACAGATTACTTCTGCTTTAGTCCTCATAAAATAACAGCACGATTTCTGTTGGCAACTCTGGGGTTTCTGCACTGCTGTCTTTTGCATCTTTGGGGTATTCTTCTACAAATAAAGGGAAAAGGTTTTTCTGCTGTAAGCATGCTAGAAATTGATCAAAAATATATTTTTTTATATCAAAGAAATATATTTTTCATAGAAAGGCAGCAAATGGAATTCATTTTAGAGTTTGGGGAGCTGCTTTTTGAGAAGGTTTCAAATCAGATGGAAAATATCCATTAAAAACATGGGTTTCATAGCATAAATGAATTTATTGGGAAGACTGAGGGGAGGGGATGTGATAACAGTCCTCAGTTGTTGGAAAGAGTCTCATAAAGAGGGAAGAGAATGCTCTCTTCTCCCAAAACCACACCTTTCCTCCATTGCAATCTATGGTAGACACATGAAAAAGAAATAGGCTTAATACATTTATTAAAGTCAGAGGTTGGTCTTAAAAATGTTTTAATAGTTCTGAAGACAGTGAAGTTTACTGCAGGACCACAAAATGTATTTGTCAGGGTCTGTGGAGGAATCTGAATGAGCATGTTCCTGTCTGTCAAAGGTGGGAGCAGCCTTTTGAAAGAACAGTGCAAGACCTAAAATTGGGTATTGTGTATGAACTGTGAGTTGTCCTCTGCTCTCCCATCCCTTGTTGAGCACTGCAGCTACTTAATAGAGTAGCAAAAGGAAATCCTTATTGGCTTTTGCACAACTGCAGAGTCAACACAAGTGAGAGATGTCTCTTCCTTCTCTGAATCAGTATTCATCTGTGCAGAAATACAGAAAGGTATTAACTGAGCTTTTACAAACTCAAAGTGAGCTTTTTTTCTTCCTCAGTTTGCTAATGAAAGAGCTAGGAGAAAAACATGTCGTTTTCCTGGTACTGTACACAGTCTTCAAATTCACAGTGAATAAATTTGGATTCCTACCATGCAACTTTCTCAGACTGTTTTTCCCCACAGTTCATTTAAGATGCTGAAGTTGTTGTTTAAATAAAAACTTTAGAGAAGATGTTGGGCAGGGCTCTCTATGCAATACTTTCTTTAAAAAACAAACAAAAAAAAACCAGACCTAAAAAAAAAACCCAAGAAAACCAAAACAAAAAAAAACCCCCTCGACTGTTGCATTTTAAAAAGATATACTTAAGCCATTTTGACCTGAATTTGCTTCCTGCACAAAAGGAAATCTCAATGCTGGTGCATAATTTATGATCTTGGCATCCAGCTGAAACATATGTACATACTGAAATCAGTTTTGCATCTGTTTAACTTTGTGCACATGAGTACTCTAATTGGATTTAGTCTGATGAAATGATACATGTGAGATCAAGTGTCTTCACAACAAAGATTTCAGTTAGTAGGTTTCTTTAGGGCAGCAGCTTCTATGCTTTGTATGGTGCCTAGCACATGAAATGGCTTTTTGATTATTTCAAAGCTTTCTGCATGCTATGCAGCTGTAGTGACATGTGAAACAAAGAGCTACAGAAGAACAAGTCTTGCAGCATAGGTCAGATCTTCTACTGCATAGCACTGTACAAAAGTAGCAACTAATTCATTGTAACTTTCTTTTTAAAAAAAATGTCTTTTGATAATCTCTTTAGGTTTAAAGGAAATCCCTCTTTCCTTTTTTACAGGCTACCAGGCTGCAGCTGTTTGCCTTCTGGTAGCCATTGGCCAGGTTAAACTTTTTTCCTCACACATGCTAGACACTCTGATAAAAAACAGCCATCATCTCCTTTAGGATAGACCCTGAACTTATCTGACTGGGCAGCAAGGTAGATACCATCTTCACAAGACAAGCTATCAGTGTATCAAGAACTGGAGTTTTGTTTTTTGCTGCTCTTGCAAGCCTTATCCTCCCCTGCCATCTTGCATCTGCCATCTTGAACCCTGGCTAATGTCTTGCCCCAGAAGGGGTGGTGCTGAACTTGCTACTTGTTGAAGCTGTTTTTATCCCCAGACAGCTCTTCTGGGTTGTTTTCATGTTTTCTCACTCTTCCTACATCTGCTGTGAGGGTCTAGGGAATGAAGAGTGATCAGAGAGTGAAGAGATTCAGGGAAGGGGATGAGAGAGACTGCAAGTTCTGATGTTAGGAGCATTAGGGATTAAAAACTGGAACTCCAGGGGATGGGTGCTGTGAGAACATAGTCTAGGAGGATATATAAAAAAGGAAGGCTTGGAATATGGATGCTGTTAAGGCAAGGCAAGTGACTCTAAAACACTCTGAACACTCTAAAACACTGTGTACACTCTGATGGTGTACAGAGGACCAAAGATGGAAATGAAAACAGGAAAAGGGAAAAAAAGAAGCTGAAGTAAGACTATAAGGCAAAAAAATATACCTTACGGATGGATGGTTTTGTTTGTCTTTCCCTTCTACCTCACTGTCCAGATTAATTCTCTGGCTGGCAAAATACTCCGAAATAAAGATAATTTTAGGAAGCTCAGAATGTGGTTCAAGGCATGCCATTTGAAATACATTTTTATTTGAAGGATTATGCTCCTGACTTTTGCTGACATTAAGGGAGGAGGCATCTAAAAAAAGTGTGAGTGTGTGAAATTTGTCATGTGGCACCTGATTCAGAATACAGAATGCTTTGAAGCAAGACAGAAAAACATTGAAATATTACAGCATTAAGATATAGAAATAAAATTTTGCTCTGATTGACCTAAATATGAATCTGATGACTCTGGTGAAGATACTCTCTGATATGTTTGTGTGGCTGGGGAAAAGCTTTGATCTTTAAGTTTTAAGTTTTAGAATGTTAAGTTGTGGAAGGTTTTCTGTTACTTATGCCTTTTTATAGTCTGCAGTTTGAAGTGTATGCAGTGGGAACAGTCAGCTGAGGACTTGATATTGCAAGGGAAAATGCACTGTATTAACTTTTGCTAATTGGAAATTTTTTGGTCCTAGAAGTGGATACACTTTATTGAGATGGTCATCTGTTTTATCCAACAAAATGAATTTCTGCTCCGGGGAAAGTTCTGAATGCTGATTTTCAAAGAGGAAATGGTTTTACTACATGATTCTCAGAGAGCATTCAAAATGTAAACCTACACATCTCTAATTCATTCTGGGGTTTTGCAAGTGAAACTAGAACATAATCATGTCCTTATTTTGAATAAATTTTTGTATCTCTTGATAATATTTAATATTCATTGGATGAATAACAGTGTTTCCTACTTGAATCCTCTTTGCCTTGAAATGTTTAAATTTTAATTCTTTGGAGTTTTCTTCAAATCAGCTATCCCTTCTTTACATCTTGATCAATACAAAAAAGTTAGTATTTATAGGAAACTTCTGTGGGTAGTACTTACACAAGCCTGTATGGCAAAGATTTCATCTTAACTGTAGTCATAATGGGTAATTAATTTGTTAATAGATTTACTGAATTTGCAGTTGGTCACATTTTTTAAAGCACTGAAAGTAATATAATTGTGTATTGTTTGCTCTTGGAAAGATTAGGAGCACTTTATGTTGAACAAAGTATAAAAAGAATTAATGGAATTCTTGAAATATTTACTGAGCATTTTTTTATAAGTAAGACCTTATTTTTGCTGAGAATTTTTACAAGCATATTCTTTTTCTCTATTTTCAGTCCCCTGCACATAGCTATTCAAGCTATGACTCTGGCAAGAATGAGAGTGTAGGCAGAGGTGCTGAAGATCTGTCTCTGAATCGAGGAGATGAGGATGAGGATGACCATGACGAGCAAGAAGATCCTGAGAAGGTTAATGAATCAGATGGGGTAGAAGCTGAGCGACTGAAAGCTTTTAACGTAAGCCCTCTTGCACTCACCTTGTTTACTTCTTCTGTTCCTTTTGCATTGTTGGTTTTGGGTAAGTCTGACAATATTAAAGGCACATTAATTTGCGGGATTTATTTCAGTTATTATTTTAATGCACATTAAACTCTTGCCAACAGATGACAGATTTGCTGTGTTTCATTTAGAATTTTGAGGCAGAGTGCCATCTTTACCAGTGAGGAAAACAAAGCTTTGTTCTCTATGTGTGCATGTGTGACCATGTGTGTGGCTGTGTGGATGTGCATGTTCACCCACTGAATGGAAAGAGGCTGTAGCTAGTTTTGTCAGGAGACCATTCTGGTGGTCAGCTGTTCTCTATTGCTTTCTCAATGTATATAATTATGCATGAAAACACAAGCAATTGTTCAAACAAAGAAAAAAATGTGAGTCAGTTCAATAAAATGATTAGCAATCACAGCTTATTGTTAATAATGAAACTTAAGTAGTGCCTATTTTCACAGTCTGTTCTGGTTTATCTCACAAGTTCTGTATCCTATAGACTTTTCTTTTCTTGTCTATTTTTTTAAACCCAACCCACCCCCACCCCAAATAACCCTTTAAAGAACTGTTTGCTTTATATTTCTGGCTTCCCGTTACAAAGCTCTTCAGTGGATAGAAAACAAAAACTGTCTTCCTATCAGTAATCAAGCCAGAAAGCTAGGAAGAGAAGAGAGCTGCCCTCCAAACCCATCTCCTCTGTCTCCCTCTTGCCAACAGATGTTTGTCAGGCTGTTTGTAGATGAAAACTTGGACCGAATGGTCCCAATCTCTAAGCAGCCCAAAGAAAAGATCCAGGCTATCATTGACTCATGCAGGCGACAATTCCCTGAGTATCAAGAGCGTGCCAGAAAACGCATACGTACTTACCTCAAGTCCTGCAGGCGGATGAAAAGAAGTGGTTTTGAGATGGTGAGTTTTGACTTAAAACCCAGCCCTAGTTTCCATCAAAACCCCATATGTAAATCCATGGCACTATTTTGTTTTCATCTTAGCGTCTTTATTTTTTGTTTGGTTTTCTTTTTTTTTTTTGGTAATACCAGGTCAGAGATTTCTTTTTCCCTCCTTCATTCTTCCTGAATTTATTCCCCTTGAATTAAAAGTGCTATAAGACAGTAGAGTTCACAAAATGAAGTAATATGGATCTGTAGGAAAAGAAGAACAAAGAAAGGCATGAGGAGGGAAACTGAACTATGAACTATTGAGTGATTTATTTCTTTAAGTTACAGTTACAGATTTTTGCCTGGAAAAGTCCTGCTGTAAGATGGATTTTTCTCTAAAATGTCTCTGCTATCTGGTTTCCAGTGAGCCCTGTAAAACTGACTCTAGTCTAGTAACATCACAGTGGCAATGGCTTTGGCTTTGGGTGTTTTCTTGTACACCTCAGCCCTTTGCTTATCAGTGAAAGTCACTCCTTTGAAAGCTTTCAGTTGATATACAGGTGTGCAAAACATGTTTAATGGTTGTAAACCAAACATATTTGGCCAAACTTACAATTTGAGCATCCCAATGGTTTAGTAGTTATAATTGAACCAAATCTCATGAAGATTATAATGGTATACAACTGACAGTGTTTTCAGACATTATTTTAGTATTACTCAGTAGCACAAAAATGGGTAAATAAAGTCTTCTCATTAACTGGCAGCTTCATTATCTCTAGAAAACATCTGTATTTCCAAAATGGAGGAAAGTCAGAAGAAACTAGATAGCTAAACCCTTTGTGTTTAATGTCTTAGCTACCTCTCTGGCCTTAAGATGACCACAAAAACACCTCATTATTAAAAATAGATATCATTTAGTGATTAAACATACCATTTTTTTAAATGAATCATCTGCAAACCCATTGATTACATTAAAATCATTGGAGATGATTGCATTTTACTGTTTTTCTCTTTCTCTCTGTCTTTCTCTTTCCTGCAGTTTTTTGCAGAATATTTATGAGTACCATATGTTGTTTAAGATGGTAGCTGACAGTTTTAAGAACAAAATATCAAGCTTATTTGTAGAGTAAGACCACTATTTGATAACATCAAAAGCAAAGACAGAAACTAAATTTTTGTGTGTGTTTTGGATTCAAATCAACAGGATGGTTTTATTATTTGAAACATTGGGATAACCCTGTTTCTGAACAATGGAAGCTCAGATGAAGAAAGACAGGTAGAATAAAGGACATCTGTACAGCCAGAAGTGCCAAAGATTGACTGGTGGTGTACATGGCAGATTGTTTAGCCCTAACAAAAAAACCCAAAATAACCAAACCAAACCAAAACAAACAAACAAAAAAGGACAGATAGAAAATAAATATTTCCTACAATATACTAAGTAGCATTAAATTGCATCTACTCACTGACAATAATTCATCAACATAAATTTCAGCTTTCATGAAGCCGAATATTTCATTTAGCTGTACTTTCAATTGAAAATACTTACAAAATTAGCCAATTCTAGCAAGTCTCCTCACTGTTCCAATTTATGGCCTTATTACTATCATTTTTCATGCTGATGAGCAGTTACGTAAACTGGCTCATTTTTGTCGTCAGAAAGACTTGTGCAACTGTTTTGCAATATGAAGAAGGGGCTACAGTCTGATCCATGAGACCTGGGTTGGCTTGACTTCAGTGCACATTTGCAAATGTTACTTTCATATGAATAAAGGTTGCAGGATCAAATTTTTCCTGGAAGGGGAAAAGGAGCAGAGATTATCAGGAATATGATCCTGAAAGATTTCCTGGTTTTATAATAACAGTTTATGATAGGCTTTATGTCCTTTTAAACAAACAAATCGCCCTGTAAAACACTGACTTTTTGCTCATGAGTGGAAGTGACAAGGCACTGGAACTCATGCCAAAGACTGCAGCCCTCTTGGGCCTGAAGGGATATTTGTCCTGTGTCCCTGTTTGCAGGTAGGAATGCAAGCCAAAGACTGTCCAAAGTCTCTGGAGGAGCTCCCATCAACTTCCTAAGAATATAAGCAGCACTTTATGTGTATGTCTTGAATAATTCTGAAATTTAGTGTGTATCCCTTTGGGTTTTTAAATTATTTTCTGTTTTCTAAGTTACTGTATCATCAACTCTTGATTACAGGCATTTTTTAAAAACACTACCATGGACAGGGGCATTTGACTACTTGATTGTTTTAAACATCCTTACCATTTTGGTAATGGAGAAGAATCATCTTTTCTGGATAATAACATTTGTTCAAAACAATCATGAAGGGACATGATGGTGTTGTTTTGAATAAGGGGCTACCCTCAATACAGCAAACCAGAATAATGATCTGCTCAGCAGCAGTACCAGAACCATTGTTATATTAAATAGGATATCAGATAATAACCTCCACGGGAGATGTCTTTTGCTATACACATGTTAAATACAAGTTTTTTATTTTGTTCAGGTTCAAAAATGCTACATTTTGACCATCTAGTTGCATGAGAAAAAGAGAATATTCTCTTTTATGGCATATGACAGTTCAGACTGGGTGTGGAACCTTGCAGTTATCTACAATGTCATACTGGAATGTGAAGAGAAAATGTAAACACTGTGTTAAATTAGTGTAAAACTGCATGAAAAAGATGAAAAAGCAAGCCTGGAGCCTGATTCTGTCAGTTATTTGCCGCCTGTAATCCCAATGACAGTTCTTGCTGCATAACAGACCAGTTCTAGCTTTGAGGCAATAAAAAAGGCTCAGTCTCATGAGTGTTCATATTGTTAATTAACATGATTCTTAGTATTATTATGTTTAAGAGATTACTTATAGTTATTCTGCTTCTCCTGGTGACAGATAGCTGTCTGTGGACTCTCAGGCAGCTTGTATAGCTTCTTGTTACAAATGTGCCTTTGAGAAGCTTGCTTTCTGCACTGGAAAAGCTCTGCCCATTTGACTGTGCAGATGTAGTTGTGCAGTTTCAATTCTGACACAAGTACATACCCCAATAAGGCACTCAGCTTTTCTCAGGAATCATAAATTTTTTTTTCTCCTCCCGCTGTCTCTTGCTAATGGACTGTTGAGAATGTTCTCTTACTAAATTCTACAATCTTGCCCAGAAGCTTTCCTTGGGAGGGAAGTCTGTCAAATACCAAAAGCACTGGCTTTTGGATGGGATTTCTAGGTTGTGCTTCTGCCTGCATTGTGCTGTATTGCTTTGAGAACTTAAAAACTTTTGATATTCTTAAAGAAATTATTTCTTTTTCTCTTCATTAGCCCAAAAACAAAAGAAAAAAATACTTCCTCAGTTTCAAGGACTTATATCAACGAGAATTCCTATATATATGTTAGGTGTTTTGTGACCTCTATAATGTATGCAAGAGGAATTTTCTCCCTGCAGTATTCAGATGGCCTGTTTCACTGTTTTTCAAATCCTTTGTTTAGACTTGTCCCAGCCTCTGTGAAAAAGATCTGCCAGTTAAAAAGGGTTAGTAGACAGATGCTGGAGATATGTTGTATGCATTTATTTAGTTATAGTCCAGAGAAACTTTAGTTACTAGAAATAATCAAATGAGGTTCAATTGTCTGAATAGTTATAGTTACATTTTCTCACTACTCTCTGCTTCCTCCCATCTTCATGATCTCCTATGATCAATCTCACTGCATTCAATTTGAAGTTGCATGTTACAGTATCTTTTCACAGATATGCCATATTTTCTGTGAGCATCCCAATGCAAGAGCAAGATTTTCTCGTTCCCTAAGAGATCCCTCCTTTATTTTTAAGAAAAAGGAAACCCTCCTTCTAAATACTACTGTAATACAAAACAATAGTATCAAAGAGCAAAGTGTTCTGTGTTGGAGAGAAAAGGCTAGTCATAAATGCTTTTCATTGTCCAAAGACAAGTTTGGATGTGTGGGAGAAGAGTCACACTGTGCCCAAAGATAGTTCCTGATCCAGGTCCCAGTGTTGCTCATCCCAGCTCCTTCTGTCCTATCGCCAGCCTCAAGAACAAATAACTAAGCTCTGTAATCTTTCACTGCTGCTGTCACTTGGTTGTGCCAGTTGGCTGAGGGAGGTGTTTTAACAATTTGCAACTGTGCTCGTGTTAATCAAGGTGTTTTGGATGTGTCTGGTGGCTTGTCATATGTCTGTACTGAGACTGAGCAACTTCGGTGGCAACTGGTTTCCAGAAGGGGGATGTTTTCCAAAAGCTGCCTCATTAAGATTGCTTGGGATAGGTGTCTAGGTTCTGCTTTTTAGTTTTAGAAAGAGGAATCTTTCAATATTTACTGAATTTAGTGCTGAAAAGTCCAGCTGCCCTTGCAGTCACATGGCTTTTCAGTCCTCCAGGCTTTTATGTATGGAAAGGTCATAAGCATTTTCAGGAAAATGAGGATCTGTGGATTCAGGGATGCATGTCTAATTGATTAACAAGCTGGGAAGCATTAAGAAGATTATCACAATAACAGTTACATGAGGTTACAAATACTAATAGAGTTGTTACTTTGTATTATACCCCAAACTCTGTCAGTTGGGCACTTCCCTTTCTAGGCATCTCTACCTTTTTTGGTATGGCTAACTTATTTAAGTCTGATGGGCAACTTGGTTGAAATAGGCCAAAGCTACTCTCTAATAAAATTTGACTTTTACCATTAGATCTCATATAGTCTTGAAAAAATATTCTAGAATCAGTTTTTCTAAGGCTCTTAAATATGCTGTTCTTTTTTTTTTTTTCACCATGGAACAGTTAAGTGAATACTTGTGTGATTTTTAAGAACTTCCTCCTAAATCTTCCCCAGATAACTTTTGCTTTTTAATGACTTTTCAAAGTATAGGCAATTTTGGAAACGTGAGCAGTTGAAGAAGTAACACTTTTTCCATTAGCCTTGCAAAATATGAAGAAGTTAGCTTTAAAAAAGGCATGGTATTTGGAAAAATAGAATTAAAACTAAAAGTGAAAAATACCTACTAACCTGACAGGACTTAGTCTTTTACATCCTGTGAAAGAGAAAAATATAGGAACCAAATTTTGACCTTTGTTTCAATTTTTTGTTGAATTTAGAATAAAAGTAATCCCCTCTGAAATAGCAGTAAGCTCTGATGTAGAACAAAATCCATTTTTATTGAAAAACAAAGAATAGGTTAAAAGAATGTTCACTCTGTTTACCTGTAAGCCTGAAATCAGAAAAAAAATAGTAAATATTTCAGTGGTTTTGATACTGTGATTCTGACTTAGACTGAGAGCTCTTGCTGCAATGTTACTTGATTAACTGGCCTGTGCCAATGGTTTAAGGATAGGAAGCCAACTCAGTGTATTATTTTAGGGGAAACAGTAAATAATGTTAAATCATACTCAGTTTTCCTAAGTTCTCTGGAGTTTTGCTAGTAAAGTGCTATCAGTGTTCAATACAATCCTCACCTGACTCTGAAGGAGTTTGGTCAGCAGGATAATTCCTGGAGTTCTCTGTCACTATGAAATACCAGATAAATTTGAGATAGAGGTAATTGTGCCTAGGTTTGTTAGAGAAATTAGGTAACTTTGGCTCCCTCAGCAGTCAGTGAAGCACTTTAATGAACCAGTCTGGAGAAGTTCATCCCCAGGTGTCTCATGAGTCAACAATGAAACAAAAAAGAAGCCTGGATGACTACTTTTGACAAAATACTTTATTTTTATGTAAATAAAGTCAGATGGATATTCTTGCTGTTGTTCACATAAGTAGTTTAAAGTTTCCACTAGCCCTGCTGAAATTGCTCAAATAGGCAGAGCCAGACTTGGTCCCATATGTGGGCATAGCAGCAGCAACAGCAGCATAGTGGTTGATTAGAAAGAGTCATTTGCTAAACTTTGAGACAGAAATATGGATTTGTTAAGTTATACTTGGATTTATTTAGGTGCCATCATAATCAAGGTGCAATGTTTCAATTCAATGTATTTCAAAACTGAAAATTTTAAAAAGTGATTTGAACATCACCAGATGTTTCAAAAAGCCTCTTCTACCATTTAAGAAAATATTTCTAGCCATTCCATTGAATCTTCTAACAATTGGGTATTTATCACAAGACCATGATACTGAGCAAAATATATCAAACCCAACTGAAATGTAGGGCTACAGGCATTAAAATGCCAGTCCAATTGTTCATATTCCACTATTCTGTACTAACAAATCATAGAATTACAAAATGGTGTGGGTTGGAAGTGACTTTACAATTCATCTAGTTCTAACCCCTCTTCTGTGGGCAGGCACACCTTTCACTAGAGGAGGTTGCTCAAAGCCCCACCCAGCCTGGCCTTGAACACTTCCAGGGATGGAGGATCCACAGCTTTTCTAGGCAACCCAATCCAGTGCCTCACCCCCCTCACAGTAAGGAATTTCTTCCCAATATCTAATCTAAATCTACCCTCCAGTTTGTGACCACTATAAAAGTACATCTAATATAGTGCAGTACTGTACTTCATTCAGTCTTTAAATTCAAAAATACTGTGTAGAAGGGTTTCTGAGTCCTTTGCTATTGTGCTGTGCAGGACAGTTCTGTTAGACATTTCACTGCATTGTTCTGATTAAAAACTCTTATTTGAAGATCATGTCTTCCCTGTCTTGTAATCTATTTTGCATGTTTTCTATGAAAAAGTGCTATTTAGATATTGCACGCTGTTACAAATATGTTGGGCATTTTAGAACACGGTGTTAGATCTTAATAATTTATTATGAAATAATTGTGGCATATTTGCAGTAGTTAATTTTGGAAATGAATTGGTCTTGCAATACCTGAGGGAAAAGCTGACATGCAGGAGAGCACTAGGGAGTATCTCATTTATGGGAGCCCAATATGCATAGAAGTGCCTAGTGGTACCTTTGGAAAAATGCAGTTACTGTCAGTGAGGCATCTTAGGCATTCATCTTCAATTCTGGATGCCAAATCACTTTGAAAAATTTTAAACAATTTTTTTTCCAAGTTTGGGTAATAATTAAAATACTTCCTCATTCTCACATTTATATTGATCTCCCAAGCAGCAAGCAGTAGGAGTAGGGGAAATAGCCTCAACTTGTGCCGGGGCAGATTTAGATTGGCTATTAGGAAAAATTCCTTCATTTGAAGGTGGAACATTGGAATAGACTGTCCAGGAAAGTGGTGGAGTTGCTGTCTCTGGAGCTGTTTAAAAGAAGTGTGGATGAAGCACTTGGGGGCATGATGGAATTGGGAGTGTTGTTTTAATGGTTGGACTCAATGGTCTTACAATGATCTTGATCTTTTCCAACCTAAATGATTCTGTGACTCTGTGATTTATATTAGAGGTAATATTATTGTATTGTGTCTATGAGGAAAATGAAGTAGCTTGCATGTTTATGTGTTTCCAACTGTGTTATACTGAAAGATGTAATTTTCAGTGTTAATTTGCCTAAACTAGAAGGTAGTATTTATGCACACATCAGCTTATGGTGTTGGCATTTCAGCAGGTGTATATGTGTGCCCATTATCGGACTAAACAGATAGCTGTGTTTTTTTGGAACTGAGGCAGACCAATGTAAAGTGTGAAAGTATGTAGACTAAACTTTTGTACGACAGCTTTGGCCTTTATTTATACTGGATCTCAAAAACATGCCAAGGTAGTAACTTTAGGGACAATGGATCTCTAACCACGGGGGGACAGCATGCACAGTAAATTGCAAAATTCTTTTTAGTGGGTATACTGCTCCTAGTGGTTTAGACTGAAATACAATCAGTTATGTAGTATATCAATAATTAGTAAATTTATGCCAAAAATGGACATAAAAAATTAAAACATAGAAGTTGTTTTAGATTCTGTGTAGAAATACAGGAATTATGTGACTATGCCAGAAAAAATATTTGGTGTTTCACATGAAAATACTGCCAAGGTACCTCACTTTAAACAGCAGACTTCATGATGCTGCATACACTTGTTATATGAAAATGCATATTTTACAGCATATTGAATATGCTAGTCTCTCCTTTACTAAAGAGTCAGAGATTATACCAAGAGAGCTAATTTCTAGATGAACTAGGCCAAGGATTTCAGATTTCAACTACTAAAAATCAGCAACCTTGCAGGACTACTCTGTAACTTCAGAAAGGCTTGTTGTAAGATGCTTTGATTGTTGATATCCAGATCTAAGGAGCATCAGTCATGAAAGGGTCTTCATTACGTTTAACATACTTTAAGGCAAAACAGCACTTATTAGACTAGAAAGAAGTATTGACTAATCTGATTTTCCATTAGGCAGCTTGCAAAAGTATATCTGTCAATGATTTATAAACTCTTCAGAAAGAGAAAAAGGGATGAGTGTATAAAAAGTTCAAACCAATTTGAAGAAAAAAATTATTTCTCACAAATGGATGCAAAAGTGCATATCCAATAAGGTGGTTAAATGTGCATGTTGCTTTGTTGTCGTTGTTGTAATCTACAGGCTCTGTGGTAGTCTCAAAATAGTTTCAAATATGAGAGGACTGAAGGTGGTTGGTCATCTCTTATGGGTTATTGTGGGAATTCCAACCACTTCCTAAATGTCAGTCACTTCAGAAATTGTTATAAACAAAGGCATCTGTGTGCACAGGCAATCTAGCAGGTTTTTCTTACATGGTTTATCAGAATGCTCTTCACCTCCATTGTATTAGAGGCTGGATGTTAGCTGTGTGTCAGCTGAGGAGATGTAAAAACCAAAACCGGATGCATGTTCAAAATGTGACTCCTGCCTTAGTGCAGTCATGAGCAGTATCATGCTTCCAAGTAAATACAAAGCAATTCTGTATACTGCTTTTGTGTGATGGACATACAGTCTTCTCAGAAGTTCTGTATTACACTGTTCACCAGATTCCTTCTAAGTTTTATTCATGTCTTCACCTGAGAGTTACTATAAAATTTTCACATGTCTTTTCTATCTGTCCTTGGTTCAAAATGTCAAAAATGTTATCCTGCCTTGTGATTTACAACTTCTGGTAGATTAATTTACAGGATTTCTTCTTCTTTTTTTTTTTTTTGTTTTTTGTATTACACATGGGTAGTTCCAGAATAGTTATTCCCTGCTTTACATCACTGTGAAGTGAGAGAAATACCAGACTGGAGCTGTGAAGGTTATGCCTCAGACAACACTAAGCACATTCCAAATCAGCTAAATCTGGTTGGGAATTTTTTTGTAATGCCTTTTTTTTCCCCCTTTAAGAAATGTTAGTTTGTCAAGGGTTTTCTATTTTGATATAAAATGAAATCTGGTTTTCTGATAGTTCAGTGGGCAGGTTGTGGATCCAGAGATTGTGGGGGCAGCCTGGGAGCCCTTGGAAAAAGTTCTCCTTGGCTCCCACATTTCCTGCTTTAATTCCAAACTTGCAGGAAACAGCACTCAGCTCTCAGCTCTGCAGAGGGTAGCTTGGGAGCCTGCAAAATGTCCTTTTGGCTGAGATCTGCAGGCTTCCTTCTGCAAAATTGAATTATATCACTTTTGCCATGTTTTCCAAGGCCTTTGAATCTCACCCTCAGCTTGGGAATTGAGAGATGTTCAGAACCCAAGAGGGATGTTTGAGCTTCTTACAGAATTGGTTTTACAGCTGTAGGTATAAGAGAGATCATGAATAATCAGAAGTAGAGAGGAAAAGGAAGCTGAGTTAAGCCAGAAAGGGGCTTCTGAGCTTAGAAGATGGATATATTAATTCAGTTTATTTAAAACCAATTTTTTGAAGTGATTATTTCAAAGTAATTTTTCCTCTCAGGTGAGGCTTTTCAAAATTGATCTTTCTGAGACTTTACAGATATGGAATTTTGCGAAGCAGAAAAATCTCCTTTTTAACAGCTCGGCTCCTGGTGACAGAGGAATGTGTTCATCTTCTCAGTCAATGCCATACTAGAGCTCTGTTGATGGAGCCTGAACCCTGAGCAGATGATTTTTCTCCTGTGCTTTTTTACAGTACTTTACTCCCCAGGTGACAGGGCCATGTATTCATCACATTTTCCCTAAGGTTCACTCTGGGTAGTTCTTGACATGAACATATCAACAGCCAACTGCAGTGATGATTGAGAGAAATTATGGGTTAACACATATTTCGAGAGGAAGATACTCCAGTATCCAGAGATTTCCTCTTTTTTGCAAGTGCTAACTTGAGTTCAATATTTCAATAGTGAACACATGACCGCTACACTTCTTTTCAAAGATAACTGCTTGATTTTTATAATAACACTTTATTTTTTGTTTTGTAAAACACTTCAAAAAGCTTATTCTCTCCCATAAATAAATAAACTTGGAGAACTGGTGTTCAATTGACTTTTTGGTCAGAATATTAGGTTTTCTGGCTCACATATCACCTTCTAAAAATCTACTGATGGGTACATATAGTTACAGATTTAGCTAAAGACCTGAGCTGGAGGAATTATCCAGGTGTTTGCTCACCATTTTTCAAGAATATCATTGTGTGAACATCACTGTTACAGGACCACAGTGAGGTTTCCATGCAGCCAACAGAGTCAGTGCACCTTGAACATACATAAACCAGTGACATGTACAGTGGTACTTGGCCAGCAAATACAGAGAGGGATCTAGTGGGATGAGTAACAAATTCAGAGTAACATCACCAGTCCAGGGAGGCAGTTTATTAAATATAGTGCTTTGTCAGTGAAACCCTTCTGCAAAGGCTTACTTTGTTCTCTGGAGCTCTGAGTAGGGTGTCTGCCTGTACTGCATGTCATGTTAACCTCTGTCATGACACTGGGGGTGTCCCTCATGTCTTCGATTGAATTATTTTCAAACAGGAAACAAGTTCAATACTTTGTTCTGTCAAATCAATCCAAGTATAATTTATTGCAGTATTGCAGCCTCTGGTTGCCTTTCTTGCAGTGCTGCTTTGCTGATGCCAGAGAGCTTGTTCTCATGGAAGTGGGGAGAAATAAGCCTATTTCACTGGTGAGGTAGACCCATAAATCCCTGCCTATTCTGAAAGCTAGTTCATCTTCCAGTCCAGACAGACTGTGGTCACATCCTTTAGAGACAGTAGAGTGTCACATTAAAAATTGGCATTCTGCAGAGCATATCCAAAGTCAATAAATGGACTTAAATTTTTAGAGGTAAAAATCTACTACTGATAATGGCTGGCTCCTCAGTTTCTGGAATGTTATGAAAACCAGAAAATCAGTTGAGCCCATACAATTAACCTCTTTTAAGGTTATTGTCTAGGAACTGAATGGGAACAGCTTCAAAATTTTCTTCTAAAATTAATTGACATTTCATATCAGGTTCATATCCATGTTTTTGGGAGAAAGAAAGTAAACTCTTCAAAAACCAAACCAAACCAAACCAAACAAAACCTGCCCCCCAAAACCAACCAACCAACCAAAAACCAACAAGCAAAAAACAAAAACCACACCCAAACCCTCTCACACATGGCCATAGCCTCACTAGGTAAAAATTTACATAGTAAATGTAAATTTGAGTTCAATGAAGCTTTGAAAATTTGTGGAAGTTCAGAACTGGGCACAGTAAATTGCAGTCTCTGTAATGGGCTTATATGTGCATCAGTATCTCTGTTATTATCCCCACTTTTTTTATTTTCTTGGTAATTCTGATATGTCTTTCTATATTAATGAAGAAGATTATTATCAGCTTCATCTTTCAGGAAGATTTTTTTGTATTTAATCAGGAAAAAGAAAGCTGTGTAAATATTCTTCCTAATGAAATGGTAGGCAAGATCATACTGGAGTTCATCATCAACAATGATGCTAAAAAGATTCTATCTTTCCCTTTTTTGGGGGGATTCACTGCACCTTTAACCTTAAATGTGTAAATGCTATGAAATTAGTAATGACAGGTTTTGAATCAGAAAAATGAACCGTATCTAGTTGAACAACAAAATATCTGGAATGTTGGAAGGCTGGCATTATCGAAAGAAAAACAGATTTTTTTAAGTCGTTTTAATCACATCAGTCATGTTGCAGCAAGGAATGCAAATATTCATATACTACAGATTGAGGCTGCTCTGAATGTTCTGACAATCTGTTAGGTTTTGAGTGATGTTTCAACCCTATCACTTGGGTTTTTTTGTTTTGTTTGGTTTTGTTTTTTGGGTTTTTCTTGGTTTTTTTTATGACTATAAAAAAACACTACTCATCTCTGTCACATGCTGCACAGGATAAAAAGCCTTTCAGTTTTCTTAACAAGAATCAGACGGCCAGGGTGCTGCTGGAACGCAGAGAATATGCCACTGTCTGTTCAAAGTACAGCTTAATGAGCCAGACTAAACACAGTGGACAATAGAGCTGTGGGGGGAAAGGGCTTCTCGTGGATCTGTGGATCAGCTGCAGCTTTAACATCTAACTAGTTTCATTTTTCATCTTTGCAAGTTCCATTTCCCTGTTTTGTTGGTATAAACTGCATTTCAATGAGCGGACTTTCCTGCCTAGGTGATGGTATGGTGTGCTTTGAACAAGGATGTCGTGGATTGCGCTGGGAATAATTCCTGTGTTTCTTTTTCTCTTCCATAGTCACGACCTATTCCCTCACACCTTACTTCAGCAGTTGCAGAGAGTATCCTGGCTTCCGCCTGTGAGAGTGAAAGCAGAAATGCTGCAAAAAGGATGCGCTTGGATAGACAGCAGGTACTGTGCTCTTTGGGGGTCTGCCACATCCATATTTATCAATGCACTGGACTCATTTACATAGGGTGCCATGCAGAAGGGTGGTGCAGTGCCTTGTATGCTTCTTGCTAGCAAGGTTAATTAAAATACAAAAGCTGTAGTTTTCTTTAATGAATACACAAGCATGTCTTTGTCTATATTTACATAAGCTGTGAAAGGGTGTCTAATACATTTGTAATGTCCAGCTGGATAAAGCTATATATTTACTTTTTGATGGCTGTAGATTTTCAGAGCATAATGTGTAATCCCTGTACTAGAATTAAAAAGAACTGAACATAGAGTGAATATAATGTACATAAATAACAGAAATGGTGCGTGTGTCCATGAATCAATGTATTTATTTGTGCACATATTCTCTTTGAAAAAGTGTATGCATTTTAAATAGGAGGTGAAATATTATTACTGACTGAAAATAGCTATTTGCCTGAAACAGAGAAGTTGCAATGCTGCATAACAAAATGCTGTCAATTAACTTATTAGTGAGTTTTTAAAGCTCATGTGTTTTTTTCTTGTGTGATTATTCACCTTTTGTTGTGCATGTTACAATTTTATTACCTTTAATTTTCTGGAAATTGCATGTTTTCTTTCAGTTTTTTGAAATCTAACTGGTAGTTCATTCCAGGCTTTGATTATTTACTCACTCCACAGATACAGTGAATGTCTAACATTCATATTACAAAGGCTATTGTGCTTTATTTCTCTTCAGGATTGTAACAAAGTAAAAATCTTAGTGATATCTCATGTGTTCTAAAATGTGCTTCTGTCATAGCAGATGGATTTTTATTTTGTGGAATGTAACATTTTTTAAAAGAACATTTTCCTTTTATGCATAGTCCATTGAGTTCTTTCAGGTCATGCCCTAACTGTACAAAGAATTACTACCGCTATACTTATAAAATGGATAGTTTAGGATCTGAGAGTGTATGTTGCTATTTCTTTCTGCTGTGATATTTTTTGCTAGTATTTTCATTATTGAGCTACATTTGCCTTAAGATTTACAAATCACATCAGAAGTCAAAGCACTGTAATACTAAATATAATTTAGTTTAGAAGCAGTGCTCATTCAGATTGTGCAGGTTTTATATTCTCTCATTTTCTCTCTGATTTTTCAGTAATAATAAAAAGAAAAGCTACAAAGTCAATGTGATCTTAGCCCAAGGGGAACTAGAAATGACTTGCACAAATATCAGTTACTTTCATTGCACAAAACTACTGGTTCAATCCCTGAGTCCAGCCAGGGTGATGCAGAGTTTAAGTGATTTGAGTGAGAATCCCATAATGCTCTTCAGGGAGCCAGAGACCTGTTGAAACAAAAATCAATATTTAAATGGTAGTCAGAACTAAAAAAAACCATATTAATAGGATTTTTTTCTTTTATTTGTAGTATTACTATCACACAAGGACTTGATAACCTCTTTGGGGGGAGAGGCATATCTTTACTTTTCATTACAGAATTAAAAATCTGTAGTCAGAAAACCTCCCAACTGATTGCCTTAATTGCAACTGTGATGTTAAAGCAGCAAAGCTACCTATGAACAATAGGTGTTGGGTTCTGCTTCCTCCAGCTCTTCCCCCTTTTGGCCAGTGAGTTCTGGGAACACAGTGGAATTGCTAATAGCATCAGCCATTTGATTCAGCAAGTAGTAAATTATCTGAGCTGGTGTAACTTTGGTGCTTGCAAAACTACTTGTGAATTCAGGACAGATATGCTGACTAGATATGCTGAACATGCTGGAAAAAATATGGCAGTGTGTGTTAGGTAGCTTCATAAAATTTAGTAAGAAATTTAACCTTCAGGGTGGAATAGATAAGTCATTAGAGAAGTAGAAAACTTTGGGTTTAGCCCCAGTTCCATTGAAATTTAATTATTTATTCTGAGGATGGGAAATTAATAAAGTAGACTGAGAGCACAGCATTCCAGAGTATTTCTGAGTGTGGTATTTAATGGACAATAGTGTGCTCAGTTCATCTGCTGAGATGAGAACTGGATCTGTATCCTCACGTGCAGACAGTGTGACTAATAGGTAAAATGGTTCTATTTTGCTTGTCTTCCTATTTTTTTTCCTCTTAACTTACTATTAAATTTCCTTCACTTTTCTTACATATATCTAAAATGTTATATTTTCGTTAGATTTTTTTCTTAAACAGAAAAAGATTGGAAAAGTTCAGTTCATCATGTTGTTTTGTCATTCCATAGCTCTTAAAAAAAAAGTGCCTTGTTTTCAGACAGGCTGTGAGGATGCCAGTGAAAATCTGGGAGGGAGAAAGGGGAAATAAGATAAATAAGATTTTGATGATGAAAATTACCACTTCAAAAATTATATAAAGAGATTTTCAAATTGAAGACAAGCATTAGACAATCCTGGAAAGTAGATTGTCAAGAGGATCTGGCAAGGGCACTCATTCAGCACTTCCCCTCAGAGCTGAATGGAAGCATTGCATTAAGGCTGCTTTATTCTTGCATACAGTCCAGTGAAATTCTGCCTTTTGTGTTCCAGACAGGTGATCTGCCTCAAAGTGAGATGTGGCACTCAGTGTCATGGTCTAATTGATGTGGTGATGTTCTTGTGATAGCTTGGACTTGATGATGTCAGAAGGCTCTTCCAACCTAATTGATTCTGTGGTTCTGTAATTCTGTAATTTGTATCCCCACCACCACTTTTTTCAGAATATTACCCATAAACCATGAATTAATTAAGAACACAGTGAGTGTTATGCCCATTCCTGAAGCTGAGGTAAAGCCTTGCAGCCTCCTGAACTCCTTTTCTTGTCTTGTTTATGCCCTTTCCTTTTCTTCTCCATTTTTCCTTCTCTCCCTGACACAACATAGATGTTGAACAGAAAGTTCTGAGTATCTTGCATGTATGTCCCTTATGGAAGTCTCTATTTGTTAAAACGACATGAATTTCCAAATTAATTTTTTTTTGCCTACAGTGTTAATTTTAGCACTGTTTTAATGAAAACCATCTCAGTTGTTGCTCAGCAGAAAGAAGCAGCTTAAAATTCAAAACTAGGGATGTTTTAAGACCTCATTTCTTTTTAACAGATATAAGAAACCTCTCCTTGTGTGTGTGTCTCTACACACACAAATACTTCATCTTATGGATTACTTTCCAGAAGTATTTCTAATAGCTGCAATGATCTGGGGACAGTGTTAAGAGTGATAAGTTAAGTCTGAGTAAGGAAGAAATCATCCTTCAAACTGTGTCTTAAGTTTCACCTATATGAACTTTGTATTTCCTAACTCAAGGCTGAAAATTTCTGCCAGCAAAAATCCAATCTTAAAAATAAATTAATGAAATCTAGTTTCACTGGCATCACTGACTTATTTTCAACATTGGTTTTCTTTCATGCCAGGAATTTATTTCTTAGTGGGAAAACAAATGCTTTCTTGTCTTTCAGGAAACTAGTAATTTCCCAATACTGCAACAATAATTTCCCAACTGCAACAATAAAACCATTGTCAGTTTGTGACACTTCTCTTTAAAAAGCATCAATGTATTTACTAGGCTGTGGTAGCTCAGACTGTAATGCTTTGGCTGTCTGACTGTGTTAGATGTTACTCAAGTGCTCTCTTAAGCTCCAGTGCATTTTCATTATCTTGAGATGAAGCACTGCTTGGTTGGCCAGAAGCTTTAGTGTTGAGAAGTTATATATTTGATACCTATTACCCAACTGAAGAGTCCTGTCACTTCCACCTTTAAATTCTTCCCAGTACCAAAAATAATTTATTCTGTCGCACAATTTTATAGATTTATATGTTGAAATCGTCTAGGTTTACTGGTAGTACTGCTGAACAGTGAAATGCTTGTGACACTGGGCTAAATTTGGTTGATCTTTCACAGTCCAAATCAGGAAGATGGTACAAAGGCAATGAAGAGCTTTTGTGTCTCTCTACAAATCACCTCTGTTGAGTCTGGATACTGAAAAAGAGTAACTCTTTTGAATTTTAAAGACATTTTTGATCACAGTTGATGAAAAATGCAGAAACAATAATTGAATCAACCTTACACGATTTGCTTCAGTTAGAGACAGAAGAGGCATTATCTGAATCCTTAAGGTTTTCTGTGCTACTTTGGATATTCTCCTGGGATAATCCTTCAAGATCCTTATTACATCTCTAGCAATATTTGGTATGAAGCAGTTGCATTAAGTGGAGGTTCTGAACTACAATGAACAAGGGAATCATGAAATAAAATAAGTAGAGCTAAAATACAGCCCTTTTCACTTGTATTCATTTCATATGGTGAACAATATAACCATTCTTCTTTTTCCATGCTCTTCACTTTACAAACCAAATTGTGTCTTGGTTGGGCAAAAGAAGAATGCTTAAATAAATATAAAAATATGGGAAAAGCCATCCTGTCATTATATCCTGGGCACTGAGCAGAGGGGCAGGATGCCTTCTTTATGCCCTCCAGAGACCTTGGTCATGTGGCTCAATTTGTTGTCGATCACAAAAATGGAAGTTTTATTCTAAGAGCTGAACCATTGTCAGTCTCTGCTTCTTTCAAACAGATATGTGTGTGCTGTACTTTTTGAAAAACCCAACATGAAACAGTGTGGAGCAGGGCTGGGCTGTGGGACTCTGAAGAAAGTGGAGGTGGGCTAGTGTTGCTATTGTTCTGTCTGAAATTAAAAAGAAAAAAAAACAAAAAACAAAAACAAATGAAAAGTCTTCAAGGGAAGATGTAAGAGTAAATAGTAATTTATATACAGTATGCGAGAGGACCTGCCTCTTTATTTTCCCTAAAGAAGATGAACTAGATGAAATCTATCTATGGAAAAGCGAATAAGAATGATAGTAGCAAAAAATGCCTTCCCCTTCATTTGGACACAAGTGGTTTTTTGTAACAGCTGCATTTTGTTGTTTTTTTTTGTTTAGAAGTTATAATTTTTGTGTGCTGTCATGTTGCAAAATTTATGAATGAGCATTTTTCTCTAATTGAAATACGTAGTTTTTGGCAATCAAGACAAAATGTCACCACTTGGGAATGAGGAGGGAGGATGAATACAGGAAAGCAGGAGAAGAACTGAATCACAGAGTAATAAGACTGTAGAAGTATATGAACCTTTTTATGGACATGTCATGTATAGTTAGCCAGATCATTTAGAAAATTGATGTTGCTTCATTCACATCATGTTGATTTGTACCAGTTAGGAATCTGGACCTTTGAGAATATATTGTTATATTTGCATATAGAATAGTGGTCACATATGACTGCAAAGCCAGTGGCCTGGATGCTCTCCTGGATTCAATCCATGTAATTTTAGCCATTTGACTCCACTTCAGTGACTAATGTCATGGAAAAGCTGCAACAGCATGCACAATTTTTTGATCAGCCAAAGGAGGGAGCTACATACACTTCTTTCATCTTCATGCCCCAAGTAATTGGACATGCAATGTGTGATTCTATTGCAGATACACAGCAAATGACAAGTTGAGCCCAAGAAAAACTTAAGCTCAGAGGAAAATGAAAGTTATTGCTATCTTACACATTTCCCATACTAAAAATGGCATTTCTCAGTCAGGGCCGGTGCTCTTTAAATTAGTAGTCTCTTCACGGAGTGCTTGTCTGTAAATATTTTATAGAATATACATTATAAGAAAAAATTATTCTGCATTTAATTTTTTTTTTAAATATGGGTTTAAAAGGTACACTTTCCTTTCATTCCAGAGACTACATGAAAATAGCAGTAGTTAGACAAGTTTATAGTCTGATAAAGGTGTGGTCCTCACAATACAACTCACTTGATGTGCTAGCCTCAGTTTAAAAAAAAAAAGTCTTTGTTTATTTGAGCTTTTCAAGTTGACAAGGGCAAGTCTATGTTCACAGAGTATTATGCACTATGATGCTGTGAAACAGTTCTTTGTGATAAAAACTGAATGCATTTTTAAAAAAAATCTCTTATCAAGATGACAGCTGTAATTTTTTTTCTATGCTGTGACTTGTAACCAGACAAATTAAATATCAGTAATCATTGTGGTGGAGGAAGAGATAATTTAATGATCCTAAACTAGATGAGGAGCAGCTGAGGGTACTTGTTCAGCCTGGAAGAGGAGACTGAGGGGAGACCTCACTGCCGGTACAACTTCCCTACAGGAGCAAGAGGAGGGGCAAGCACTGATTTCTTCTCTGTGGCAGGACCAGAGGGAATGGCCTGAAGTTGTGTCAGGGGAGGTTTAGGTTGGAACTTAGAAAAATGTTCTTCACCCAGAGGTGTTTGGGCACTGGAATAGGCTCCCCAGGGAAGTGGTCACAGCACCAAAGAAGTGTTTGGACAATGCTCTCAGGTACATGGTGAGACTCTTGGACTCTTAGAGGCTGTGCAGGACCAGGAGTTGAACTCAATGATCCTGATGGGTTCCTTGCAACTCAGCTTATTCTGTGATTTTGTGGTAGGTTTGCAAATAGGCACTTCAAACACATCCTTCTCAGCTGTTTTTGTTTTGGGGGATAAAAGCAAGGAAAATCTAAAGTTTTCAGTGAATAGGCTGTTAAGGATATTGTAGCATTTCATCATTTTAACAATATTGCTTTTATCTGTTAGAGGAGTAGGAATAGGTGGCTATTAGGTTTCTGACAAATGAATTATGGCCTAGACACATATGCTGGGAGCTGACCTAACATTTGACTCTGGATAGTTGTCATAGCAGCAACCTGAATAGAGCAGATTGGTACAAGTGCTGGTTGCAGAACTGGATGCAGGTTCTGTGCTAATGCAATACATCTGAATATTAATAAAAGTGCACATGTACTGCCACAAGGAAATCACTGCTATGGTGTGTCCTTCTGTTTATATCTAATTCCTAATTTTTTTTTAAAAATTGAGGTTTGTCAGGAGATGTTACTGATCTGCCTCCACAAATTTCTGGTGGTGTTTTGCTGCATGTAATAGGGGATTGACACAAAGAAAGACTCTTCAAGCACCGTTTTGTTAACAAAAATAACATCTGGCTACTGCAGACCAGGAGCAGTTTGTGTTTTGATTAAGAAGAAAGGAAATTACTGGTGGACAAATTACAAGTAATTGTGAAACTGCTTTGGTAGAAATGAATTAAAAATCTAAATTATAGCGAGGGCATGGACCTCTAATGCAAGATCACTGTATCTGGCTTTCAGCAGTGACTGGTAAGAGACTTTCAAACCTTCGTATTTGGAGGACAGAGACAATTTTGCAATTAATGCCCAGCTTCTAAATCTTGACACTGAGGAGTTTTTTCATGTATAACCTTTCAGAGAGCAGGAAAGAAGAAAGAAAGATATACATTTGTGTCCCAGATTGTATGTTCCTGATCAATACAGCTCCCAGGAGGAAGGAAAAAATTGTACAGTTTTAAAATGTTCTCTATATTCTGTTATTTATATTGTATAGTGGTAATATAGGGCAATATATTGTATGGGGCAGATTTGGACAACACTGGTCACAGAAAAGGGAGTTACGCAAAAAAAGCTCATCTCCCAGCTGATGCTGGAGGATGCCCTGCTGAGGCAGTGCTGCTGTGGCAGAAAGCTGCAAATGCAGAGGGAGCACAAAGAAGTGATTTTGTGTCAGGGTGATGGAGTCCTTGTCACAGCTATTCAGTGTGCAGGGAGAGCACATCAACTGTACATCCTTGTAAGAGGTGGAGGAGAAAGCATCAGGAGTTCCCTTCCTTTTGGGTTTCACAGAGCCTAATTTGCTCTAGAGGATGGAAGAAAAAAGGCACTTGATCCAAGTGGCAGCTGTGCAGAGGGATAAGGCCATGTCCTACCTCTGCTGTGTATTTATGTAAGACCTGAAAAATTCCAGCTCAAAGTGATTTTTGCTTCAGAATGGGAGGTTTTTGGAGTCTTAGAAAAGAGCAAAAGGAAGCAGATGGTTCACTTAACATAAAGCAAACAAATAGAAATTTGAATCCCAAAATCCACAAGAGGCAAATGTCACTTAACTTGCAAAGAGCTCAATGCCTCTTACACTGCAGAAGATTTATTAGTAATAGCTTTTTGTGCCCAGATATCTCTTTGTGATTTGCTATTTAATAGGGATGAGAATGACTTCTGTACTTCAGTACTTTATCCTTTTTGATCTGCATTCAAAATGATCACTAAGGTGACTGTAATGCCCTTGGATACCCACACACCAGTTTGCACTTCAGGCCTTGTTCACTCCCATCATTTCCCCACCTAGTGATTATTCTACTTCTAGGTTGGTCTTTGGTTTGTTTTTGTGGTTCCAAATGATATGCCTTAACCACTGAGGCAAAAAATGTTATGCAGGCACCGTTTAGCTGCATGTGGATTATTGTCAGGAGATCAAATTATGTACAAGTATGGGGAAGCTTAGCTTCCTACCCAGAATGCACTGGCCATATTGTCAAGGGGAAGAAAATAAGTGGTATGCATTGTAATTTTAAATCCTGCTGCCTTTCAAGTCAGTGGCAAAATTCCTGGTTTCAGCAGTGCTGGATAGGGCTCTGTCATTAGCAGATGCAGCTGGAGAGGATGCCAAGTATCACAGGGCAGCCCCCCTCCCTCCTCACTCCAGACCAACCTACATTAAGTTTCCTGCATGCAATGGAAAGGAGTAATGTGCAAGGCATGCAATTGCAAATAATTTCATGCCTTGGATTTTCAGTGAGGCCCTAAGGTGAAGAGCTAATTTTTCACCTCAACACAGAGATCATTAAATTAGAAAATGCTGTATTTTCCAGGCTCTTTGTGCTGAGTGTGTGTTGTTGAATTTTAAGCTGCTGATTTCAGAGTATACTTTAAGGCACCCTGAGCTGCAATAAGATCTTGAATGTGAAGTAAAATTGATGTCAATGTAAGTTTTCTGTTCTGGAGGTTGACAAAGCTGAAGGCTCAAAAGTGGAATATTGTGCTGTTTCTTGGATGGGAACTTTTAAGCAATCTTATCCCCCTTCCTACCATAGATGGAATGAAAATGAACAGGGTTGGGAACAGCTTTCTTCCAGGTGTCTTTAACATTCATTTTATGTCAAGGAGGCAGAAAAGGAAAGGTCAGTAGACATGTAGGTATAAGAGTTCTCTATTCAGGTCTGAAGATGGAGTGTTTAGAGTCAGGACTTCTGTTCTTCCTGCTCCAGCCAGGAATAGAGAACCTTTTTACCTATCCCTTCTTTTCATATGGCAAGAAGATATTAAATGTGAAGCATTTTCTTGCCTGTCAGATGTTTCTATCATAGACACAAGTATGTATTTCTTCTCCTGTGTTTAGCTAATGACTCCATTGCACACACCCTCCTGTCCACAGCACGGGCAGGGAATGATGTTTCTGGTGAGTAAATCCCCATTATCACGCAGAGTTTGGGCCAGTTTAATGACATCAACGCAAAGCCAGTGTGCATGAGCAAAACCTTATTTTTCAAGAGAGGCAAATTCTGGTTTTGGTTATTGAATTAGTAAGATTTAGTAGGTTTTAGAGAGACATAAATTAATCCTAAATTCCAAACATCAGTTGCACAATGGATTCAGAAGTGTTCCTCAATTAGAAAATGCAGTTCTGCCCACAGAAAATACATGTACAAGTGAATGCACAGACTGCTTATGTTTGGTAGCAGGAACATGTTTGTGATTCAACAACTGGCTTGATGTCCTAAACTAAATTTAGAAACATATTTTTCTAAGAAAAAAATTAAACCTATAATAAGCTGTGGGAGCAGGAGCTGAATGCAGTGCCTGAGAGCAGCACCAGCTGCTAAAGAGGCTAGGCACAGGACAAGGCAGCCAAGCAGGCTGTGGCCAGCAGCCCAGGCATTGTGCCAAAATAATTCTCCCCTGAAATGAGAATATTTGGGGAACAGATTTGCGCTGCAGTACACATATTTCATGCTTATTACTCATGCTATTTCATATTGAGCTTCAGTTTTACTGTCTCCATTAATAAAGCAAATCAGAAAGTGCATCCTCCAAAGGCCAGTCAAAGTTCATTTCTTTGTTTCTTCCAATGGCATATGCTACTTTGGTTTGATGATTATGGAGTCAAAAGGCCATGCCCCAGACATCACTTCTTATTTACTTAATCTTTTAAAATACAGAAGCCTCACAGTACTGAAGTTAAAGGATTATAAAGTTCTATTAAAAAATTAGAGCAAGTCTTCTACAGTAGCAAAATATTCTCTTTCTACAAAATAGTTGAAGACAGGGTGTGGAGGTCAGGTTTGTTTGGTTTTTTTAATACCACTTATTTTTTTTTTTTTAACTGTAAAAATTAAGTTTTGCCGGAGACAGTGTTCATTAACAGACACCCTGCATTGAATTCATAGAAAGAATTTTGTTTTCCACAAACATGCTGTTCAGGTTTTAATGTAGATTTGAAATAAAATAATTAGCATTCAAATTTTTCAAACACAGGGTAAAGTATCTTTAAAATATCTGAACCTACCTTTGAAAAGAAGAACCAATCATTAAGTGAGTGCAAAAAAGCAATTGCTCACTCTCTAACAGACAAGAAAACTGAGGTTTGCTGGGTTTTTTGGGTTTTTTTTTTTTTTGTTTTTTTGGGGGTTTTATTTGCTTGTTTGTTTGGGGTTTTTTGTTTGTTTGTTTGTTTGTTTTTCTGTAGAAGATCTATAACTTCAGCTGTAATTTACCTGTGGAAGCAAAATGATGGAATCTGCAGTGGGCTTACTTTTCTTCTTTTCCAAAGTGGAACACACAGACATTTTTAATTAGTTGAAAATGAGGAAGTTAATTCAGCATTGACCTCAAATGCTTCATGTCTAGGCCGTCATCTGTTTCTAAATGAAGAAGAATTTAATTTGGAATCTAACATAAAGTGCTTTGGTCCATTCCTCCTGACACACACTCCATGATGTGTAATAATAGAAGGAAGTCTGGAGCAGAAGAGAAATAGGAAGAATCATTCAAAATCCAAATCATACCCCATAGTTTTCCATAGAGTCTTTTTCAGTGGTTGCATCTCAATATCCCAGATCTGGCAGGAGTATGGAAAACTGTTTTGTGTCAACAAAATAGGCTGGCAGTGGTGGGAGTGACACCAGTTGTAGTGCAGTAGACGAAGAGACCTATAGTGGGAGGTTTAATTATGGTGACCATGATGATATTGTAGTAATAAATCTGCAAAGCTGGCACAAGCATTGCTCCAGCACTCCCACACACTTTTCCTTGTGTGCTTCCTAAACATTTGATTCATAAGTTTAAAGATTTTCTCTGTTGGTGCTCTGGTGCCACAGTCCTTCTGCACTGAATGGAGTAATGCTGATCTATCCCAGCTGAAAATGTTGCCCATCACAGTCACTGGAAAATGGCATTTTGGCAAGGGGGAAAGAAACTCCTGCAGGAGTACCTTACTGAGATAATTTCTTTAGGACTGTACACATAGGCATGAAAAGTACTGAGTAAAATGCTTGATTGTTATCATAAAAGTGGAGCTGCCTGAGGCATAGTGAGGCTTGTTCTGAATGAGAGGATTACACTGCAAAGG
>NW_005054305.1:6509672-6566114 GCF_000277835.1 Geospiza fortis | reverse complement strand
TGCTATGCCTTTGTCATCACACATCAGTTCCAGTACAATATTGATTCATTCACCACCATTACCTGCAGGCAAAACCACTCTTGGGATGGCAAAAGAGGACATTGTTTTCTTGCAGTTTATGTTGTTTCTCTTTTGGAAGAAAAGTCAGATATTCAGACTTCTTCATTAGTACTGCCTGTCAACAAAGAAGCAGCAAAAATGATCAGTAGCTATGATCTTCTGCAAGGTGCTGGCCTCTGCAAAGAAATTGGCTTTGAGAGGGTTTATGTAGCATGATGAGAATAAACATGACATAACCCCTACTTCATTTCCCCGGAATTTTTACCTTTATTTTCTTCAGATTTTTAGCTACTCTAATTCTGACAGGGGCATCCTAGGCCCTGCAGTTCATTATACAAGGTTTGACTTTTGGTATCAGGCATATACAAAAGGAATTCTCTTAGGAAAGAGCAGGTTTAACAAACCTGTGCCCATGGTCCTGTGTCCTGAGTGACCTTAGACTGAGAGCTCTGTGCTCGTGACAGAGGGAAGGAAAAGAGCCTTTCATATTCTCCTGTCAGAGGCTGAAGGATTGGCGTGATCTTCCAAGAGAAACTTCCTTTCCTTTAATGAGAAATGGGGGCTGGGAGTGGGTGGGGAGGTATAAATAGAGGAGATGGGGATTCTCAAGGTTGACTACTTAAAAACAAAGCCTCAATCAATAACTTGTCATAAGGTCCAAGGCAAGGATCATGCTGTGCTGTTCTTTAGGTCAGAGTAAAAGCCTGCTTTGTTTTCTGCCTGTCCTAAGAGGAAGAAATTTTATGTGAGGCATGGGCCCTGACAATTCTCTTCCCTTTGCTGGTGCAAAAGGGAAGAAAAAGATTTCCACCTGCCCTCTCTCCTGTTGTCCTCCTCTGCAAGGCAGAAAAGGTGGCTGAAGACTCCTGCTCTTCACATGACACCTTTGTCTGGATTTGTACTGCTCGTACTGCATAGGAAATGTCGTGTGTATTTTGTGAAATACACTATCACCCACAGGAGTTTTGCCAAAACTGAAAGGTATTGGCACAATTCTCATATTCAACAGTCTCAGTCCTGCCTTTTGCATGTCTGAAGTTGCTTGTAACCTGGTGCCAGCCATAGTTGGACATGATTTAAATTTGCACAGTGGAAGTCCCTGCTGTGCATACACTGTGGTACACTGTGCAGTCTTGCACTGGGCATCTATCCTGTGTCTTGAGACAACTTTCAATTACTAGTGGTGGAATACCTAGCTATATAAATTATTTCATAAATTAAAATTCTCTAGAAAAAGAAAGAGTATGACCTGCTTATGAAATAGTTTATGAATGGTGATATGAAAGCTATGGTGGTGCAACCTAAGAGAAGAACAACAAGAGCTATAGAGAAAATTAACTTGCGAGGACACTTTCTACCATTAGTCCACCTAAAATGGGATTGCTCCATTGAATCATTAAACTTTTTAATATTCCTTTATTCCTGATGGGAAAAAAACCACACCAAGGAAAGCACATTCAAAAACGAACTATCTAGAACCTAACTAAAGATTAGGCCCTTGTCTTAAGGGCCACAGGAAAAGATAAATGCTATCCTTTTCCATTTGGGCAGAGAAATATAGTCCTTTAGTAGAACACAATTTCTCTTTCCCCAGGAACCGAGCATCCCAGTTACCTAAACTGTAGAAGTAGCTCATCCATGTGTCCATGCTCAACCAGCAGCACTGGTGACCTCTGAAAGCTCCTGTTGCACTTCTGCTACCACAGTGGATAATGAAGAGCTGACAGACTAGAATCAGTAAGGTTCTGCTTGACTTCAGCTCCAGCAAAAGTGGTTCTCCAGCAGCTCCTTGCAACACCCTTACAATACCCCATCCATGTGTCCATGCTCAACCAGCAGCACTGGTGACCTCTGAAAGCTCCTGTTGCACTTCTGCTACCACAGTGGATAATGAAGAGCTGACAGACTGTGAACAGTGAGGGTCTGCTTGAGTACTGCTCCAGCAAAAGTGGTTCTCCAGCAGCTCCTTGCAACAGCCTTACAATACCCCTTCCCAAAGGATGTTTGCTGTACTGCAAGTGATGTGGCAGTGATGAAAAAACAAGACTCAAATGCTGCAATGTAATAACACCAACCCTTTCTTTAAGGTTAACATACCCATTCCAGTTTATAGATGATGTGTCATTCTATCAGAAATGCAGAAGTCTGGGGTGCATTTATCTCTCTTCTACACAATAGCACCTTTTTATTTTGATCTTCTTTTTCCATGTCAGTCTCATGCTTTCATTTCTTGTTGAGCACTGGCTGATGTCATTTTTGATGCCTGGTGACAGCACTGATGGTGACAGTTCATTTCAGAGTTAATAATCTGAGAGCAAAAGGAACCTATGCCATTCTAATCTGAAACTGAAGCATGGCTTTCTTTTCTTGGCTCTATATCCTGTGTCAGGAGGACAGTGTGGAGATCCTTGAAGTGCTGGCAGATAACTTAACATTTTGATAGGCACTCTTCAAGTTTCCACATCACTGTTGGTATTTCAGGCAGTTTAGATGCCTAACTGGACTCTGTATTACACTCAATTTAACTCAATTAGACTGTATCAACATTTCACCACCATCTAAAAAAATCCAGTTACATTTTTTTTATCAGAAGTATGAAAAAAAAATTTATACTGGACTTCAAAGCAAAATCATCATTAGTACCTAGACTTCTGGCAGTGACATGTTCATTAAGGTTGCCTCTGCAGGCTAGGAGCACTTATTCATGTAATCTCGGTTTTCGGGCCAGAAAATTCTACTCTGAGACTGATGTGCTCTCCATGTAATGACAAGATGATAGACTCACAGCTAAAGCATGAGTGTTCAGCTTGGCTGGAATACCCAGCTCCAACTGAGCTACAAATTGAGTAGTATGTCACACAAGAATGGGCTTTCTCATTTTTTATACATACTTGATTTAAGTAAGTAAAAGTGAAGAAAATAATGCAGAGAGAGTGGCAGAGAAAAACACAGTCTAGATCTGAAAACAGAGAGCGGAAAACAATTTAGCAATTCCCCATCTGCTCCTTACAAGAGGAGAAATAGTGTGCAAACCCAAGAACAGCAATTATGTCCCACTTGATTTTACTGCTAATTCCACTCCTGAATTATCAAAACATTTCCCAGTCTAAGCAATATCTGGTATGAGTTCTGTGGTATTATCTGAATTTTACTTCATGTTTTATTTTAGCCAGCTTGCTCAAATTTGCATTAAGGGCTTCTGGATAAAATCTCAGGGGTCTTTCTGCTGGCTGTAAGTAGACCTCATCCATAAATCTAGTGCCTTTTCCTACAATGCTGTTTTGGAGGATAACTAAACTTAAAGGGGAAGGAATCTATCTAAAGATGCAATTATTTTGTTGTATCTATCTGTACTGATGGTTTTGGACACCAGGTTATGGGACTGTCAATAGATGCATCATTTTAAGGAATACTGTGAATAGCCTGGGAGATGGAGAAAAGCCCATGGAGAGATATTATGTGACAAATATAAATATAAATATATGTATAAGTCTTGAAAGGTTATCAGAGAAGAACTCTTCCCCTTCAATACAATTTTGCTGTGTTGTATTTTAAGTGTTTTCCTAAAGAGACTATATGATTCTAGCACTCATTTTTCAGGTTTCACTATGGGTCCAGTACAGCAAGTTGAAATTTCGAGTAGATGTTAATTTTCTATTAATAATCCCTCAACATAAGGACTGGAAATTTTGTAGAACTTTATTCAAAATAGTTTGGAGGTAAGAAGACATGATGCCACATGGCAAACAGGTCACAAGGGTTAACATTTTTATGTGCAAATCCAGAGTCTGTAGCAAATGCTTTGCTTTTCTTACTGTGAATACTGAAACTCTGCTGACTTAACTGAAAATTTGGCTTTTTAAAATTCCACTGTAAGAGAAATAAGGCTTTCTGGGGAAGGTAGTATCTTTTCTTAGATAAGCTTTTGGGTATAGAAGTTCTCCTGGTCTTGCCTCACATTGCCTCCATGCTGAGCTTACAGCTGTAAGACCATATCCTACAATGTTAAAAGTCCTTTTACAGGACTATAAATATTCAGTACTTTAGATGTGAAGGTCAGCCAATGCAAAGGACTACTGTGTAGCTTCACTTGGATGTCAAATTTAGGAAATTACGTAGGTCTATGAAACTATGAATTATGCAGGTATATTTTCTCTTTTTTTTTTTTCTTCAAGCCTCACTATTCTTGAGCAGGTATTATTTAGTGTAGTTTATTTAGCAGTAATCCCAACACAAACCTTAGCAACTGGAGAGGGGAGAAAGAATGTGCAATGGAAACCAAAACTGAAGTGAAAACTCACATCTATCATTTGCAGAAATACCATTTGCACTACTGCTAAGCACACTGAGTCAGCAGCCTTACTGCAGAATTAAGGGAAAATTTAGCCTACTATGATATGCCAAAGTAATGTTTAGTCCAGGCTTCCAGGATATTAGCTATAAAATTAAAAGCTGGGTTAAACACTAGAGAGTTACTTTAATGTAATTAAAGCTAATAGAAGATCCAGTATTCTGTCAGAACAATGTGTGTCATCCAAGCAGTTGGTAGAATCATCACTTATTAAGACTGCCTGACATTTCCCATTACAATACTAGGTGTGCAGTTCAATGATAACTTCATGACCCTCAGCCCACAGGGATTACATTTACTCTTCTCTATGCCTTCCATTTGTTGAACTCTTTCAGAGATAATTACAGCTAATTTCAAGAATGAGAAAAAATTTATCCTGTAAGGGTAGTTTGATCCTTAAGTATATTTACCATTGCTTAAAAAAAAAAAGGCTCTGTGTTTGCTGTTGACAACATGATGTCATACCAAGGATGTAACACTGGATACACATGTTTACACAATCAAAGTATTTTATTTGCTAATTCTGATCTCAGTGCAGAAGGGAGGGGAGAAGTGTTGGGGCTGGAGCCTGCTGAGGGTTGACAGGAGCAGTGAAAGCAAGGGACAAAGGGAAAGTGACATTATGAGAAGCTGAGCAAGCTGAGGCTGGCAGTGTGGTGGAAACTGGCCAGGTGGATTAAAGAACTAGTAGTGAAAGAGGATCAGATACTACTAATGAGAAATAATGTGAGTTGAAACCAGGAGCTGCTCTGGCTAATTATGGAACCTGGCTTTGCTCCCTGTGGGACAAGATTTTTGGGGTTAGGATACTGATAGGAGTCTGAGCATAGAGAGAAAATCTCAGATGGAACCATCAGTGGGTGTAACACTGATTAAATACAAAAAAGGAAACAAAAGGCCTTGAGTTGTTGAAGCTGCTCAGGTATCTGGAATCAAGAGACTTGCTTAGAAAGGAGAGATTAGGATTTGCTAGGCAAGAATATTGAAACTGAGATGAAGGGTAGAAGACAAGACTGGAGAAGCAAAATCCTCAGAGATTTTGCAAAGGCAGAGCACAAGGTGTACACAATCTGGTCCTGGCAACAGCAGATTGGTGTCTAAGAAGGGGCCAGATTCTGGGCCCTTCAGTGGGAGCCAGGTTTCCTGTGGTTTATCCTCCTTTAAATACCTTGCTTCATGCAGATGGTGATGGCTGCATACCCTGGCAGCTGCTTCTCTGTGCAAAAGCTGAGATGGGCAGAGAACTCCCAGCCCCACAATCCTCTGTGCATATAGCAGGGTGTCTCATGATATAACTTCTGAGTTTGTTCCCAGTTAAAAACTTCAGAGTTTTTAAAAATTAATTTACACAAAGAGAAGCTCACTATGTTGTTATGGTTGCAGAACTCAAGAACTTCACATATTAGGTAACTCTGGCTTAAGGTTGCCTTTGTTGCAGAATCTCACCATCTGAAAAGCACTGATAAAAGTCCTATCTATCAAGAGTATTGTAAGGATTAATAGGGTATGCTTTGAAAAGTGTTATGTGGTTTTATCATATGTTTCTATTTATTTTACTTTTGATTGTAGAATTAAATTAGTGGGATTCAAATGAGAAAAATATATGAAACATTATCTCCTTTCTTCTAAAGCTCTATTACAAGCTGCTGAAATCTAAAAAAAATGTAAAGCCTGCTTTGTTTTTACAAGTGAATGAATTATTTTCCTATGCTGAAAAAGTGGAAGACCATATGCAAATATGCTTGCCTATTTGTTTGAAGACTTATCTGTATGTGAGTTTTCCTAACCTCAAAGTGGTATTCTAAAAGAAGCATTTATTGACAAGAACAACAAGCAATCCACATTTTTCAGCTTAACTTATTAAAAAAGGCAGTTTCAAGAAATATAAAGTGAAAATGTGTTTGCCTTTCTGTCTCTTTTCTAATTCATGGGGAAAAAATCAGGCTGACATAGGGACAGTTAAAAGCTGTTATTCTCAGAGTCGGTGATTTGTCAGTCTGGCAAGTACTGCATTATTGAAAGCAGTAGCTCTATGCATGTCACCAGCTTTGCATTTTTTGAATATTATTGCTTATACTCCTTTTGCAGAAGTTTTGTTAGCCCTGTGGTGGGTTGGCACTGGCCATGTGAGTTGATCTGCACACACACTCCCTGCCAGGATTTACATTTACATGTTAGCAATGCCTGTTGCTAGCAGGGAAGCCAAGGCAATAGTACTGCTCTCTCTTAATTGGAGTACACTGAATTTCTGACCCTTGTGTGTATAAGGGATCAAAACTCTCAATGTAGCACAGATTTGCCAGGGCTCTCTATTTTCACAATTTATTTTTTTTTTGTGTTGTTTTGGAGGTGGTAAAGGAGATGGGAAACAGAAGGGATCAGTGACACTGCTAAAGATGCTTCTATGAAGACTGTTTTAAAAGAGTTGTGTGTGCTGTCCCTCTGCTGGCAGGGGAACAAGAGGCTGGGAAGTGCCAGTGAGCCTTGCTCTTTGTACCACAGTCCTGACAATCTGCACCAACATCATGTTACTGAGGATAGTGATTCCTCTGTAATCTATTCATTTGCTGCTCAGAGCATCAGTCAGGGCAAAGAAGGGTTTCTTCAATACATGGGTTATGCAACAGCTCATGGAAAATTTTGTTAGGATGTACTGTCCTTAGAGGGTTACTAAATTGCTTCCCTGATTAAAAATAAAATCAAATATATTTTTTCTATCTCCTCTTTTGTGGGGGAAAAAAAGTGTTCTCCCAGTACAGACCTTGACATAAAACTGAGGCATAAATATCTCTGGCATATATCAAGTTGAGGATCACAGTAAGGACCTCATGCTTCCTCTTTTCAAGCCAACAGATAAGTTTTTATTTTAGCATGCTTTTGTACCTACAAAGTATTTTTCCATGTTCTGATTTCAATCATTTTGCAGGTAATGTGCTCAAATTTAAATGGCTTCTCCTCCAAAATAAATACAGAAGAGAAATATTGTTAGAGGGATGATTTATTTCCTTTGGCATATACTAAATTAAGATAGCATGAGTCAAATTCTAGATGAACAGATGTTTTATCTGCACCTTGGTCATTCTTCTTATTAGAGGTAAATTATAAACAGTTTAAAAATGGTTAGTTAATATTCAAAAGTTTAGTATATGATTATGATGACAACAGTATGTATTCCATGTAGTTAGGTCAAACATGTCTCTAAATGGTTAGTTAATTGCTAATTATTGTCTTGAAATCAAGGTATTTTTAAAATAAAAATTTAAATAAATAAGCCTTTTCAGTGTAAACATTATATAGGGAGAAACAGGAGGTGCTGAATAACCAACAGAATGTTTCAAATATGTCTGTTTTCAGTGGAACAACAATATATTTAATTTCTACATTAGTTTAAAATCAAAGGCATTTCAGGTGAGAAGAATGAAGAGAATGATTCTATTAAGAATGAATCTGATGTATACAAAATAAATATGATATCCATATTCTCCATCCCCAAGAAAAAGAGAGACTGGCTTCTTTGTCCTTGGTATGACTGCAAGGGAAAATGGCACAGCTTTGCCATTTGAACATTTTAAAAAAACCCCAACATTTCCAAACATTTCCAAAAAAAAATGCTTAAATCCCAGGGGAATGTATGAGAGGAAACATCTAACCCCCTGGAACCAGGCTCATGGTTCATAATCCTACCAGTAGGGCTGATGATTGAGCCTGCTCAGAAAAAGCTTGACAAAATCCTGCCCTATTTCTGCATGTAGTTGGAGTCATGAAGACTGAGGTAAACAATTAAGGATCAGATTTAATGTCTGAAATGTATGGCAACTTATTCATCATTTAGTGACAGGTGATCAGTGTGCTCTTTAAGGGGATGTGTAATATTTAGAGGAAGCCTCCTTTTGTGCAGTGGCCAAGAGATTAGAGTTCATATGCAGAACCAGGAGTCCTGGTCACAGCATCATCCTCAATTCTTTCAGCCTGCCTGAGAATTCCTTCCCCACTGGAGTGCTCAGACTCCACCTCAAGCCCCATCCCTTGGCACATCACAGTGTTCTTTATTATTTTAGGGCTATGATTAGTTCTGTACAAAGATCCCCCTTCAGTAGCAGAGCTCCAACCTTGGATTTCTGACCTCAAAGCCGCCAGTGGATTTTGTGTTAGGGAGGAGCTGGAAGGGAGCCTCCCAGGGCAGCACTTCTGAGAGGGACCTGAGTCATGCTCCCTTTCTGTGTGCAATCTCTGTAGCCCTGTGAATTGTGCATTCCTTCCCGCTCAGTGGCACAGCTTCAGCGACGACTCCCACCGCAGCTTTGCTTGGAGCCTGGTTGCTAGGAGATGGCAGCTCTGAGTTCAGGGCCCTCCTCACCACAGCCGGCAGAGACCCTGCATCCCAATTTTTCCGCCTCTTCACCGTGCATGGCAACAAGTAGCCAGAGCTCTGGTCTCCCACTTCTTGGCCGTGTGCTCCGAAACACGTGGGCTGGTGAGCACCGAGGTGCACCGAGCTCCCTGCTGCCTCCTCCAGCCAGGCTCTGCCTTCTGGGCTTTGCCAGGAGCTCTGTGCATCTGCTCTGCAAGACACTTCCAGTTGGGGCTTCAGTTTCCTGACTAGAGGGGCTCTGGAGGACATGTAAATCCAGGGACAGCAAATCTGTGGGTTCCAGCAGCGAGGATAAGGAGACCAATCCTGAGACACTCTGCTCAGCTGTAGGAGTTAGTCCTGTTTGCACTGTGCCCCTTGAACACAGCTTAGTCCTTGATGGTTTTGCAGAAGTTCTGCTGTTGAGCTCTGTGAAAAAAAATGAGGCTCTGAGTGAGTCTATGGCAGGAAGTATCATTTAGTTTTAGACATAAGGAGGCAGAACATCTGAGTCTTGAGAGTGTTAAAATTTTGGACGATGAGTTAAGCTATGTTGCCAAGATAACTTTACTGTGCAGCTTATGAATACTCTCTGAGAAAATAATATATTTTCTCTCATAAGAGACATCAATGACCTTTGGAGATAAAAAATAAGTGATATTAAAGTTGAATTCCTGGCAAAAATACATTGCAATTCTGGCCCTTTGTTTAAGATTATTATTACTTAAGGAAATGCTTAGGAGACCACTTTGGCCAACTCTCTTAAAAATGTTAAGTTTTGCCTTAGCTCATAATACTGCCCAAGAGGCCCCATTCTTATTGTTTATGGTATTAATTGTCTGATGGTTCAGCATTCCATATTAAATATTAGAATTTCTGTTAATAACATTTATCTCTTCTCCTGAGTTATTTCGGTTGTGCTTCAGGTGAAAGTCTCCTTCACCAATAAATACCTGCAAGACAGGGATGTCTTCATCTAAGAAAAGCTGATAGTGTCTTCTTGAGAAGTGAAACTAACAATTGCTCTTAATGCATACTGGATTCACAGCCCTTTTTACTTCAACACAGAGACTGAACACTGCTTGAACTATTTGATCTAAGTAAAAACTGTAAAAAAGGTTTCAGATATTTTGTAGAATTCTTAATAAGTTTGGTATATTTATGAACCATAAAAGAGTTGTGCAGCGGAGATACCCACTTCCATAGATCCATTTTATTTGAAAACTCTGAAATATGTTTTCATTAGATGAGAGTATAAAGTAAAACCAATGAAAAAAGTCGAGAAACAAAGAAAATTTTCAAATACATACAGACTAAATCATATTTTGTGTCACTGAGGTCCCTATGGCAGGATGAGCAGTCACACAGTGATAGTTTTCCTTGTTTCCAACTACTAAAATGCATTAAATCTTCTTCACCTGTGTCATTAATAAAGTTGCTACTGTGGCATTCTGTGATCATGAATGGAGGTGAGGTACTCTAAGCAGTAGATACAGTAAGTACAGATGGGGAATAATACACTTTCACCTGAAGCATCTCCTTTCAGGAAAAATTGAAGGGCTGTTGTGCTAAGTTCTGTTAAATATTACACAATCATCAAAGAGGCAAACAGAAAGCATTGAGGAAAACTCATGGTGTACAAACAGACACTGCTGTTACACAGATAACAACAGTATTCAAGTCACTTTTGTGGAGGCATCCCTACTTTAAGGCCTTTGTGTGGAAGGACACTCACTCAAACTTCTCCAAACACAGGAATGCAGTTTTATTCCATTCCTCTGTTCCTTCTGTCATTTCTGAGACTGATACGTCCAAATGAATAGATGGTGCATTCTGTATTGGTTTATCTTATCAAGAAATATATGATTCTCTGACTTGTAAGAGTCACTCCAGTACTCAGGAAATGGCTGTTTCTTGTCCTTTCCCACTCTTCTGGACAGAATTGGGTTTTGAAGAAGAGTGTGAGCTCTTCAGGGTGAAAGGGTACATGTTCTCCTTTGAGAATCAGTTATGGCTAGTTTGTGGAGCACAAATAAATGAATATTCTCAGATTTTTAGAAAACCTGTGTTCTTGCTTATTTCTGTTGTTTCTTTTATGCTGATATTTGTAAATCAGAAACATATCTGTGCTTGTTTAACATGCATTATACATTTGTAAAAGCAATAGATGTAGAATCTTAATAGAAAAGACCTTCACATGCAAGGTGAAATGTAACCATAATTCCAAACCTTTTCTTGTTTTTTGCAGGATGAGGCTGCTCCGGCTGACAAGCAGTGTAAACAGGAGCCAGCCCAGGTCACTTACTCAACATCAGCTGTTTCCAGCACGCAGGAGGTGTTGTACATCAACGGCAATGGGACCTACAGTTACCATAGCTACAGAGGGCTTGGAGGTGGGCTGCTAAATCTCAATGATGCTTCTAGTAGTGGTGAGTTTCCTCACAAATTGTGGCTGTATGTATATATGCTGATGTGTATTTCCCCCTGCTGTACAGAAAGCTAGCCCATGGGGTTCAATAGCCACAGGCTATTATCACATAATGAGCAGGAGCACAATCCTGCAAACAGCTACTGCTGAGCAAAATACTTGCTCCCTGCATAGCTGGTCTCTTTCCAGCTTCAAGGAGCTAATGCACAATAGGGCAAGACTGAACCAAAAGCCTCTAACAAAGCTGAGTAAAAAAATGCCAGGTTAGATCTTCAGTCTGTTTGCATAACTTTATAGGACCTTATCATTACTGTCCTCTTCTACACTGATCACAAAAGGAGGCTATTAGTATATTTTAGGCTCAAGATTCAAAACGCTCAACTCCATATTGTATAACACAAATGAATTAACATAGATTTGTCACGTGGTCTCACCAGCTACTTTAATTTACTGCAGATAAAGATCTGGCATAAGAAGTGTTAAATGAGAAATCAGCATATTCATTTATATCCTACGCTAAAAATGAAAAGGTAAATGTGTCACTATGAGGTTGTATGTCCCTCTGAAAAAAACAAGTGGTGTCATTTATTTAGACAACATTCCTTTCTTCCTACATTGGCATGCTTTTGTAACATAAAAATGTAAGCAAACTGTAGTATTTGCTTGAAATTATCCCTCATATTGATTTTGTACAAATGCAGAGCAATACCCTTCTGATAAAAAAGGTATTGTCTCTCTGTCAGAGAAATGTGATTTCTCTGGAAGCCTGAGGTTTTATTGACTCCCAGGACTGTATTTAAAGAAATGTCTCAGAGGATGGAGAAATCCCTGGGGTTTTGCCCTGGCTGATCCCTCTCTGGCAGGCGAGAGTGCCAGTTCAGGTAGAGCAGCTGACTTAGGCTAGATGATAATTGCTCAGCCACAGCCTCTACATTCAGCATGCTCAGCAATTTTCTAAGTGCTACCAGGGCTGCAGCCTGCAAGGAGTTATTGGAATGTGGTGTGCTGAGGACCTTGAGTCACATCTTCTTCCTCACCCCCTGCCTGCAAAATTCTCAGAGGTCTGTGGATGATTTGTGCTAAGTTTTCGAAAGTCTTTAAATAGGTAATACTTTAGTTGTCAAAAGTCTTTAACTCAGTGTGAATGATGATCACAATTGTTTCCATACACATGAACAGCACATCTGAGGCACTGAATATGGTCTCTGATCAAATATTTTCATAACAGTAAGACAAGCCCTGGAAATCTGGGTTTGTTTGTGAAAATGCACAAGAACTTTAAAATCGTCTTTTACATTATGCCCAGAGAGGATCTGAACCAGTTCCCACTGAAAACAGTTGGCATTTGCTCTTTTGCCCAACTAAGAGGAGGATTAAGCTCCCCATGTGTTATTTGTCAGCAAAAGCCATCAATATTGTCCTGGTTTATATAATCTTAAACTGTGAGGAATCACAACTGTTTTGTGTACTTGTTTTTCCCTTCAAACTTCTTGTAAGAGGATACATTTTCATAACTAGCATTTTGCAGTGACTTGTGGGGTTTAGGCAAAAGTATTCTATGTCGCTTCAGCATGCAATTTAAAAACATTATGTACAAATTAAATACCATCTGTAGCATCACAGGAGAGGTTTGTTGGGAACAGATAATAGGCAGCAGCACCCGCCATCCAACCACCCACATTTTTAGCCATCATTTCGTTTTGCCTTCTGATTAGAAGCCACATCTTCTTTGTGCCTTTAACACAGAAGTCTCCAGTGGTTTTTTTTTTCACAATTAAAGCTCAAGACAGGTTTGTATACAGACATATGCTCAAACATTTCTTCTTCCTTGCCTGTCCCTACTTTCATACAGACAATTTTGTCTGTATGTACTTTTACTTTGAAAAACCAAAAAAAACTTTGAAAAACCAAAACTTTGAAAAACTTCTTGCATATGGTTGCACAGTTGGAAGGTTGTGCCAAGGTGCCCATCTTCTCTACAGGGATCCTACACGAGTCAAAGTATGTGAGCTCCGGGAACCTAAGGTCTTTGTGTGCCAGGACTTGAAAAGCAGTTGTTGATGCTGACAGTCTAGTTAGGTTGGTGATTTGTGATCCACTTGCCATATCAGGGAAATAATTAGGAAAGTTGTGGAAAGTCAACTCCATTCATTCCTCAGACTGACTGACGCAAAACCAACGAGGAGCCAACCTAATTATCTCTCGGATATTAAGGGTAAATTGCTCTGGCTCTGGTAGTTGGTTTCCCCACAGGAGAAGTGGGAGGACTTGGAGGCCAGTGAGATCTGTCAGTCCTCTATGATGTGTCCATTGGTAGACGAGGAGTGGTTGGAGTTGCAGTTGACAGGGGTAGCCATTGCCCTCCTGACAGACCTCATAGGACCCTTGGTTGCAATCATTACACAGTCTCAAGGACTCTTGTTCCAAACATATGCAAGGCTGTTAAAATGGGTAATGAGATTCTTCTCTGGAGAACAGGATATTTTCTTGTGAATTGTTTTCAGGAGCAAATAACTAATTTAAAAATGCAATTCCTTTTCAATATAGTAACCTATCACATGTTCTTGTCACACTTACAGATGTTCTCCTAGTGTAAAAGCAAATAGGCACCTCAGTCAGAATGCATGTGTAAACAAATAAGGTCTGGTTATTTTGTATCTGCTAAAACAGAAAAAAAAGAAGTTGCAATAGCTGCAATAGCTATCTTAAACTTACTGCTTGATTACCTATTTCTGGACCTTCCCCCACAGTAATATAATAATTAATGTCCAATTAACTCTCTGTCTAGTAGTCCAGCTGATGTATGTATTTTGTATTCTGTGACTCATTTAATTTGGCTATTTCCTCCATATAAAGTTCACCCCTACTCTGACCTTACAGACGTAGCTGTCTGTTCGCCCAACTGTTTGGTGGCTCTGGCTCAGGGACCTCTCTCTGCCTGCTGTTGCAATGCTTCCCTCCTCATGGGGAGGTCAGTCCTTCCACATGGCTAATTACAGAGCCATAATTAGCTCCTCACACAACTGCATGGGGTGAGCCTTCATGAAACTGCTCAATATGAGCAAACAGAATGTAGCAGCTTGTGCAGTGACCCCTCCTTATTATGGGCTGGCAAAAAAGCACAGAAGGAAAAGGCTTGGTCTTACAGCACCAAGGTGTCCTTTCCCCCTCCTTTTAAACATTTTAGGCCAATCCAGCTTGGCTGGAAACACTCACCAAGCAATCTGTGGGTTGACAGAGTCTCTGTCAGACTGTACATGGGCTGGGCAGAAGCCTTTGGTCATGTTGTATTTGATTTGTTTAGATGGTAAAGGAGAGCTACGCTTTGAGAAGGGTGGATTTCCACAGCTCCCCTTTTTTAAGGTTAATGCAGTTCCTGTTACAGAACTGAATAGAGAACCTCCAAGGTGCAATAGCTCTGTGAATGCAGAATTTGTCTGCCAGCTCTTAGCCAGCCACAGAGGCTTCAGCTGTCCCCCTTCTATCATTCCTGGACTGAGCCCAGAAAAGAGTCCAGCTTGAGGGCAGGAAGGTGAGGACGGGAGATAATGTTGGGAGCAAAAGCTCTTGATAGTGCCAGGAGCTGTTGAAGTCCCTGCATGTAGCCTGAGCGTCTCCTCAGGGAGTGGGATTGGCTTGTCTCCCCATGTATTTCAGGCCAGTGGGTTGGTGTCTGCCCTCTCCTGATGACTGTCAGCACTCTCTGAAGTCATGTTGGGCTCCTTGGAGTCATGGTCTTTGCAGTTGCTTCATTTCCTGAAGTCCATTTTCTCTAGGAGTTGTGGGACGTGTTTCTGCTGCCATAGCTGGGTTGCCTGGAGGTGATTTGGGACTGTTTCTTCTGCATCATTGTCTGGTTTTCTAGCCAGAAATGTCAATCACTTCCTTTTGTGTGTGTACAAAGGGTATTTCAGACTCTGTGTTGGGCTGGTCATGCAGAATATGCCCTCATGTCACAGTAAGACAAAGTGTTGTGTCTCCATTTCTCTCCACAGATCTGCAGCCTACCTCCACCACAGCCACAACTCAGCACTGCATCCCAGGCACCACGAACGTCCAGTCCCCTTCCAGCTCAGGTGAGTTCTTTGGCTGAATCCCATTAAGTTCACACCATGGCAGATCCTGGCCCTGGCAGGCTTCTCTTTCAGCCTCCCATGGGCAGGCCTGCAGACCATGATGGCCTAATGGCCCAGCTGGTGGCTCGGGGACTTCCCCCACACTGCTCACACCTCCCTGCTGTCCCTTCCAGAGGCTATGCCCTCCCAGCTCTTCCCTACTTTAGCCAGGCCTCCTACTCTTGTGCCAGTCAGCCTTCCTGGTCCTTTGCATCCTGGTCCTGCAGATGCTGCATCCCTGCTGGAGACAGCGGGGTAGCTGGGGGAGCCTCCCAGAGCAGGTGCTGCTGACCTCCAAGGACCAGCACAACCATGCTGATCTGCAGCAGGGAGAGGAGTACTGAGCGCTCTTGTCCACTTGTTCATGAGATAGCAGGGAAGGAAGGTGCCTCCTTTCCACATCCAAAAATTTGGTCAAATTGTAACCTTCTGTAAAATCTTGACACTTGCATGACTGATGGCGATGATAAACTTGGTGATATTCTTGATGGCAAACTAGGAGGAAAAAAGCCGCAACAGATGAGAATATCCAATATGTAGCTAGTTTTTAAAGTGCTCAGTGGGTTATTCACAGGTTGGCTTGCCAGGATGTAGTAGTTAAATGGGTTTTTTGCTATGGTTCCTCTCTTCAGGGCTTCTTTATACCATACTCTTGCACAGTCTTTTGTGTTCTCAGTGCTATCCTGATGGCATCAAAGTGGAGAGAGGGGAAAGAGAACACAGTTTGTCTCTAACACAGAGCCTGAAGCATGAAGAAACAGATCAAGAGTGATAGATATAGGAACCTGGGACAGTGTGTTTAATCCCATTTGAAAACCCAGAAGGTGGGGTTGGGAGAAGTTAAATGTATTGACCTGTATTTTTGGCAAAGGGGAACTTCTTGCTGGAAAATGCTGGCTGAATTTTCTGTTAAGACCTTCCCCACATTCCTCTTCCTCCTTCCTCATCCTCTTCAAATTGTCAGACACATGGCACAGGCAAGTACTACTCCATTCCCACCACAGGGATGGAAATGGAATGTACTGGGCAGAATCCTACTTTCCTACCTCTGTGCAAAGCTGAGGCGACAACTGTTAAGGCAACGCAGTATGCACCACATAATTTATCTCCTCTGGTGGATAGGGAGGATCTCATATAATCATTTAATCACAGACCACTGTGTTTCCTGATCACTGAAAATGAATGATGGCTGTAGGCATTTCTGTGTTTTTCATATCACTTTCCTCAGGCAAGACAGCATTTTTTCCCTGCTGTCTAAAGTAGCAGAAGATGTGTCTTCCAGAGGGAGAGGTGTAGAAGGGAGAAAGGAGCTTAAAAGGTCCAATTCATCAGTCTCTGTTTTCTTGATTTCTCCTGGCACTTGAAGCAATACTTTTAGGCACATCTGCTCTATGTTGGAAGGCAGGAGGAAAAGAAGCATTGACAGATATGTAAAATCATAATAAAGCATTCTTATTACAATAAATACATCTGATTGAGAAAGAAAATGTAGCATACTTTGATAAATTTTTTTCTATTTTGTTTTATTGCAGTATATAAGGTTTTTAGTCAAACCTCTCCCCTAAAGCCATTCATGGGGAAAAAATTGAAGAGCAGAATATGGGCCATAGAAGAGTTCGACACAAGAGATTTCAAAGTATGGGCAAATGTATTTTTCTCTAAATAAGTGTCACTGCTTTTTGCATTATCACTGCTGAAAAAAGTTGCTTAACTATTAATAAAAATGTAGACGCTTAAGCACATAACACTTTTAAAAAATATTTCTCATTCTACATTATTATCTACAATAGTGACAACTATTTTGAGAGTCACGGACACATTTATTATTCTTTCAGTAGTTGTTAATTATAAGATTGGTAGCTACTCAGTGACAACATACAATTCTTAAGGGAATTTTGCTGAGACAGTTGGTAGTGTCTAAGCAATCAGTATCAACACATCTACATCTGACCCATATTTTGGAATTTGATATAAATCACGTTGGTAATGAGTAGTGCATGAGGCAGTAACTAGTTCCATTGAAGTCTTGTAATTTACAGAAAAAGCCACTTGTTCCACAGTGTATTTAGTGGCAGACATTTCTAGCAGCTAATTTGCTGAATGTTTGTCTAGCGCATGAAGAGTGGGTTTTTGGAGTTTTCATACTCAGCCTGATGTGTTTCCAACAAGAACAATTGCACCTCACAGGAGAAATGAGGTCAATGTAACTGAACAGAGATAGCAAATCAAAAATATTCCCATGTTAAAGTGTCGATCAGGTGGCCTAAAAGAGTCAGATACTTTAGTCTTCTGAAAGAGTATAACAAACTTTAGTCTTCTGAAAGAGTATAAAAGAAAGGGTTTGTCTCAGCAATTTGTTTAATCCACTGCTTGTGAGAATGTTGTGCTGTTATAGAAACATGGAAAGTGACAATTTCATGTTATGGCAATATGCACTAAGAGAAAGAAAAAAATGGGAATAAGTCTCCTGTCTCAATCTCTGTGATATATGCTTAATCTTTGCTTGCTCAGCAGACATTGTGGAACCTGATAATAATGTTTGCAATCAAGATTTTTAATAGTCCTGAAGTACTCCAGAATAGGAAACAGTATCCTAAAATGTACAGTAACATCTTGGAGGAACCGGACACTGCGCAATTCATTGCAAAAATATTCAGATTTCTGTCTTTACAAATATACATCTTCTCATTCCTGTGAGGACTGGCAGCTTAATAAGTGAAGTTAAATAGACTAAAGAAATAGTAAAGAGTTATTGAAAGACATAGTGGTGAAGCTGTTCAGCTTTTTCCAGATCTAGTAACCTGTCATGATGGCTTCTGGAGATAGATGTACATGAAGTGTCCTTAACCAGCTATTTTAAGCCTTCAAAATAGCTGTGATTTATTTTTCTGATTATAGAGATATGGTAGGTATAAATAAGGTTTAGGTTTTCATGTTTCAGTAGCTGATTTGCATAAAATTACATGAGAAAAATCTACAGTACAAGAAGGCACTTATAGGTTGCACTTATTCCTTAGTTTTTAAATGACCAGGTATGACTGATGAAGCTACAAATAATTTACAATATTTTAGTATTTATCAGCCTGACCCACCTTTGAGAATCTCTATTACTGCCAGTGAGTGTCTATCATAGCTATTAAAAGCTGAGACCAATATAACACATCCTGGGACTGATCTCTGAGTGAGGTGTTCTCCCAGATATAGAGCTTGGGCTGTCATAGGTAAGCTTTAGAGGTGAGATGTAGGGGTCATGTAACATAATTAAAAGAGCTAAAATCCTTATCTCCACGTGAAGCATTGGCTTTTTTTTTTTTTTCCTTTTCAGTTCTCTTCAGTTCCCTTCCTGAAAAGGCATGGGTGTTCTCAGTGTCCCAAAATCATAGCTATGAAACTTTTCTCTGCGTGTGTATTCCTTTGGTTTTTTCCTCAGAGGGGTTTTCTTTGAGGAGGAAGGAGGACAGCACTGTGAGTTGTTAAGTACAAGGCAGGAGCTGGAGAGTGAAGTAGAATCCCATTTTCCTAGTAAATAAAATAAAAAAAATAATAAGCCCACCAAGTAGTTTGAAGGAGCTGGGTACATTAAAATTTGAGATATCTTATTTTCTTTTTATAAAAGAGCTCTGACATAACAGAAATCTCCCAGATCAAGAGGATTTTTGGGTTGTGGCTGTTCCTTGTCTATGCAGACTGCCACCTGGCTTTTTCCAGCACCCCCAGGATGCAAAGATAAATATTCTGAAGAATTAAAAAACTTTCTTCATGAAAATTAATCCAGAATACAGAAAATTTGATCTAGGAATAAAGAGCCAGCCAGATCTTCAGACTATGAAAATAACTGACCCTATAGACATGTGCATGATGGATATCTGGTCTTCTAGTTTTCCTTTCAGAGCAGTGCACCATCTGTTTGTGTAAGCAAAACCTGCGAGGTATGACCAAGCCCATTTCCATGTGTATTTTACTTATGAGTGACATAAACTGATATCCTATTCTGTCACTTAAAATCTGGATTACCAATGAGAAAAGCCCTTCAGTTACATTTCATAAAGTGAAATGATCTGCTGCAGAAGCTCTGTTCTGCCAGATATTGTGTGTGTGTGTGTGTGTGTGTGTGTGTGTGTGTGTGTTTGGCAGTGACATGAATGAAAGTCAAGGAAAGAACATAAAAGTTAAAGTAGGCTCATATGGAGCACAATGCCCTCAATATGTCAGTGGCAGCTTTTTCACTGCTGCCTCAATAAATGTAGAAGTCTTTAATGACTGCTTAGAACCATTCAACTCAACTGGCATTATGATTGGTATACCATTCTTCCCTGTGCTGGGTTAAGATTTGAAGATTTGACTGTGAAGAAGCTCAGAGGATATTTTTAAATAGTCATCATTTTCCTGCAGTGTGTGGTCACACCAAACAAATTCACAGAGTTAATTATGCTTAATTTATCCTTTGTACACTGGCAGTCAGTTCATTTATACCAGTGTAAAACCAGATAATACAAGTTGTAAGGCTAAGTGCTGCTTATGTTAGTTGTGTAGTAGGAAATCAGATCTAATAGGATCCTTTCTGTTTAAGTAGTTTCTTTTCATTGTCCCAGCTCTGCTTTTATTCACTCAAGGGGAGATTTTTCATTACCTTCAGTTTTTGTAGGGACATGGCAATCTCCACATATTTTGTGGTTTCACCTGTACCTCTGCACAGATATATAAGGAAGAAAATTAAATAAGCTTTATGACCAGATCTTCAGCTTCTGAAAATCAGGCATCTCTTGCCATTAGTGCTTATGATTGTGAGTCTGTGTTTTTGAATCTTATACATTTTGTGGGATTATTTAGGAGAACCTCCACAGTATGAATTAGTGTATTCTGTGTTATACAGTTGAATATGCTAAATTCTAAAATTATTCCAGTCTTTGCTGGAAAATCTTGGCATTGACATATATTGTACTGATCAAATTGAAGAGTGACATTTTTCTCATAGGAAAGCAAGATACATTGCTTTGGATATCTTGATCCCATTTTCCAGGAGAGTATTAAGATTAGGGTCAGGTTAGTCTGATCTTCTGCCTGCTGGAAGTATAGATTTGCTACACTGCCAAAATGAGAGAGCAATATTTCCCAGATTTGCTTAATAGGTATAGTTGCCATCTATATCCTTCTATATATGCTCAAAAAAGTCCTCAGTCCAATTCTACCTGCTCAAATTTACACTCCAGGAAGAAAAAAATGTATTAAGTGGAAATTGCAAACATTTCATTAAAGCACCACGTGTCTTAGCTGGTTAACAACTGATCAAACAGCCAGGGAAATTCCACACAAAGACAAAGTTCATGATGGCAGATGTTTTGCCAATCACAGTAACCTGCAGACTGCCCTCAGGAATGCTGTCTTCCATATGAAGTATTCATGGTCTTGAGAATATTTTTTGAAGAAAAGTGCTAAGCATATTGCTGTGAGCTGCCAATACAACAGCATGGTGATTGCTGCAGAATCTCTTGTCAGTGTTCTGGCCTTACAAGATCCTTGCAATGTGTTGCCAGCTGTATACAGCCCTCACAGATGATAGTGTGCTCCTCACTGTGGCAGCCAGATTGTCACCAGCCTAATCTCATTCATGAGCAGCTATTTATGTAAGTGATCAGACAGCGTCAGGCAAGTCATGTGGATGACCATTTATCTATGTCTGCAAGGGATTCAATCTGGCCACATGCTGATTGAAGCATAAAATGTGAAAATAGCTGTCTAGAGAACACAAGTTGGATTTTCTGTGATAAAAATTGCAAGTGTGCATATTGCCATGAAGTCCACCATGGCAGCTGGAGTTGTGGGGAGGCGCAGGAGATGAACCTTCTGCCTGATCACCATTGTCAGATCCCAGGGCAGGGTTTGGGGTGCAAGTGGCTCACACTGTTGGAATATGCCCCTGGAGGGTAATTTTCTGCTGGCAGTGGACTTCCCCCTCATGTTCTGTAAGTGGGGTCTCTGTTACATAGATATGAATTGCTGTTGTTCCTGTCAAGGCGACTGGTAACAGAACAATCATTCCTTTTTTCTGCTGCTTGCACTCAGCTGAGAGCAGGTCCTACTGCTCTGCATTTGTATCTACAAACCTGTGAAACGTCTCTGACAGCCGATCTGAAGCTTCTTTTCTTTCCCTTTGCTGTCTGCAGGTCCAACAGATCTCAGTATGAAGAGGCAGTTAGCAAGCAGCTCTGGATCCTCCAGTAGTTCCAGCTCCAGACCCCAGCTGAGTCCGACCGAAATAAACGCAGTGAGGCAGCTCGTGGCAGGGTACCGGGAATCAGCCGCGTTTTTATTGCGCTCTGCAGATGAACTGGAAAACCTTATTTTGCAGCAGAACTGAGTCATGTGACCTTCACACCGGCCTGGTCTTATCTCAGAATTTCCACTAATGACATTTTGATTTCCCAGAGCACACACTTCAGTTACTGCACTGTCTTTTAGGAGAGTTAATTACCATAATGCCACACTGTTCTTGATCCATAAAGTGATGTGTTAAGGTGCTTCAAGTGAACTTCGACCTCTGGTGTTTCCGAGGTACTTTACTGTGTCCAGGCTATTGCTTTTGTTTTAGTGTGTCAGCATAAATATCGAAAAAGTGGCTAGAAATTAACTCATTCTAACAAGTGGAGGAAACAGAAGATGCTGTGATGGTTTTTTAAAACAAGTGGTTCAAGATCCAAGTGCAATATTAGTGGAATGTGATACTGACTCATGGGACTTAAAGCTGCAGTATATGGCAAAACATTGCCAAATGTCCTGTTGCTACAGGGCACAATTGCAATTAAAAGGATCTTGTATTTTAAAAAAATGTAATTTTTATAAAAAATGAAACAAAAGATTTTTGTTTTCATTCAAGATTTTTCATTTTTACTTTGGTAAACTTTTTCACTGGTCCTGAAAATGTTTTGAGGAGCTATTTTAAGTCCCCCCTTCCTCTCTTGAATCCCTGGCTGTGCCCTTCTCCCCAACTTCATATTCTTTCTACAACGAGTAACTCTTGATGCTGGATAATTTCCTCCCCTGTGTACTGTAAATTGTCATCTATGGAATACCTTCCAAAGGAAGTATGCATTTCCTGCATTCATGCCATTCTCAACTCCATTCTGTAATATATTGCAGCTTTATTAGCAATTAATAAAGAGTTGAGCGTTTTTTAAAAAAGACATATCGTTGAGAAAAAAAAAAGATGATTTGATTTCTTATGGTGAGCTCATCTGACTCCATGATCACTGCTGCTGTCTTATACAAGTCCCTCTAGTTGTGATTGGACGTAGATGATGAATGTTAAGAGGTTGCAAGTGACAATCTGAAAATTTGCACTCTTGTGTGTATTTATTTTTTTTCCTTAATTTAAACAAAATTCTTACCAAGGAAGGTCATTGACACTTCTGGTAAAATTTGTATAATTCCCAGGCCTAGCTAAAACCTGTACAAAACTGTAAGTGGATGCAGCTGCAACTATAATAAAACTCTTCTCTCCCCTTCCCCACTCTTCCCAACCCCTCTATTTCTTATTTTATAATATTGATTACACATTAATGGTGTTTTCTTTGTGCACTATGGCAGGCTTCTTTTTAAGTATATAGAAAAAAGTACTTTAGTTTATGCTTATTGTACTATCTGTTCTGTTGTTTAGCTTTTGTTGAATAACAAGTTTCTTGTGCATTCCTAAATTTGCCTTATTTCATGTACAAAATTTTATGTAATTCCGTTTTTGACAATGAGTTTAAGGCATCAGTGATATTTTATATCTACTTGTTACATATAGTTTTCCAAGTAATGACTGTGATTGTGACCAAGTAATGTGCACTTTTTCTTGTAACTGTGGACATTGCTATGCTTTTTTTTTCTCTAGTGTTTCTAGAATTACTGTTGCTTACAGTTATGTAAAAGAAAAAGAACTTTTGTGATACTGTTGGTGAATATTAATGTGAAAAAGCCTATGAAATATGAGTATTTTGGAGGTACATAGATACACAAACATCTCTAAGTTGTGGACTCATGTTCACATATTTAAATGAGAATTCAAAACCTGAGGGCTGGAATCATTTCCTCTGTTTTGTTTGGGTAAATAAACAGATTTCTGTGTTTAAATACATGATTGTGAAACATTATAACATTTAAATGGAATAGCATTTAAAGCTATAACTGTAATGGTCTTTAAAGAGGGAAAATGGCCTTGCAGTCCAATTCATGCAGCCCCTCAAACATCATTGCTCAATATTACTTAGTAAATCCAGTAGGATTGAGTAACTAGCGTATATAATTTAAAGTTGGCTGGAGGGAACACCATTTTGCCATTCTACATTTGTTCTTAAAAAACTATTGGATGTCTTTTTAGAGGCCCCTGTTCTTGAATATGAGAATATTGTTGTAAATCCTTACCAGTTGTTGCCCATCACTTGGGAGGTGCATTTGTTTCTGCTCAGCTGAGCAGCCTCACCACATTTAAAGCTCTTTTGCTAAATCCAGGTAAGGACAAGAAGCTAGAGGACAAGGAGGTAGGAAACTTAATTCAGTTTTCTGTCCTCTGACTGCTCTTTATTCTCCCTCAATTATTCCTTCTCTCGAGGGAGAAGTAGGAAAATTTGGGGTCACCATACAACCTTCAAAGCCCATGACTAGATTTTCCTTTTTCCAGCTCTATTCCCAGCCTAATTTGATAGCTCACTGTGTCTTCTAACCTATGTCTTCTACACACATCCTCTTCTTCTGGGTGCCTCCTCTGGAATATTTAGGGTCTCCTTCAATCACAGGGCAATTGATGTCCTCTAAAGTCTCATACAGGTACTTAATAGTAACTGTGTCCTCAAGTGGTTTGTCTATACGAAATTCCATCTGACAGATGGGAGTTTTTATTCTAGAGCTGTTTCTACCCCTAAGTACTGGGTTTATTAATTTCTTCTTCGGAACAATCACAGATTCAATTATAGTTTTAACTTCTTCTTCTAAGAGGGTACTGAAATTCAGACCCATCCAGTGAAGGAGAGACCATAAACCTCTGTCCATTTTTGTGTGTGAAAACCTAGACCCAAGCATTGCAATGAAATTTGTCCTCTTGAATCCAGGTCTCAGAGGCCCCTACTTTGTGTCTGCTTTGAACTTTCCAAGGCAGTAAAAGCACAAGGGAGAAAATCCTGCTCCAGTACCCAGCAACAGCCTCAGGGTTATTTCTTTCTCTCATCCACATCTTCTGTAACAAAGGCCTGGTTCCCTCAGCCTAAATATTGCTGTTAGGGTAAGGCCAGTTTATTCCAGCATGGGACATACCAAATATCCACTGAGTATGGCTGCTTAAGGCTGCCTTCAGAAAAGCATTACCCTTATATCCAACATCTTTATTAAACTAGTGCTTCAAGTTTGGCGGATGTCTCACCACAGAATTTCATCAGTGCGGACTGGCAGGTGCTGGTCCTTCTTGAGAGAGACTCACATCTTCCCAGCTATCCTGGAGTTTCTTTGTGAGTGGTCCTGTCAGACCTCTAGTCTCCAAGGGATTGTTGGGCAGGGAGGGATGGTGGGAAAATGTCATAATGTCCATAAACTTCCCTACAGAGTTAAGTACCAAACCTGACCATGGTCTGAGTGTATTGAGGCCTAATCCTCTTTAGGATTACATACACACTGGAAAGACAAGTCAGTCATCCATCCTTCTCTCCCTGATTTCCAGGGTAGTTTTCATGGACAGCTGTGGGTAATATCTTTAGATTCAACTTTGGGTTGTGTGAGAGTGGACAATTGGTCTAGCTTATCAACTAATCAGATTGGTTGACTGCTTTCACTGCCTGCTGGAAAACTGGAAACACATGAAAAGAGAGCTGAAGTCAAATGTTTTTTATCCAGATTGGCACCTTGCTGCCTGTCACTGAAGGATGACACCACCCTACCAGCCATGGTGAGTATCAGAAGCTACAGAAAGAATATACAGAGGTAAGCAAGTATGTGACAGTTCTAAAGCTGCCCATCCTCTACAGAGAAGGAATTTTCTGGATGAGGAAAAAGTGGTGAACATGTACGTGACTGTGGCTATAAAACTAGTTAGAAAACAGAGTTATACTAAAGTATGTGGATATTTTTGCTGTAATGGCCTGAGTCGCTGCTGAATACAGTGTAGGTGGAGGTAGGTTTTGTTGGTAAAACTCCCTTGAAAATGAGGAGCAATTTTATTTCTTCAAAGTGCCTAGCACTATGTTAAAAGACTCCCCATAAATTTGTTGAAGCTCCTCTGAATCTGGCTTTGAAAGGCTTGTGAGGCATTCATAAGAAAGACATGTTTTTCTATGTAAAGAAAAGCTGATTTTGATAGATCCTGAAGTCAGGATCTAGTCCAGGTTCCACCCACTATTGAAAAACACCAGCATGTGAAAAAGAATTGTGAAATAATGGAAGAAATCAAGCAATGTCATACAGGTGGTTACTGAATTAGATATGTAAGAATATAAAATGTCTGTGCTGGACAAGATCAGTTGTTCACAGCCTTGTAGCCTGCCTCTGAATAATGTGTAAAGCAGAGAGAGATGTACTAGATACAACCAGCCAGAAGAATAGAGCAAGCCTATAGCTAGGATTTCTAAATGCATGTCCATGTCCTACAACAGCTTGAGGCTGTGGTGGGCTGTCCCTGGCTGGCAGGTAAGTCCCCACCCACGATCCCACTCCCTCCCCACAGTGGCACAGGGAAAAAATCCAAAGAGCAAAAGCGAGGGACAAAACTGGGTCAAGCTGAGTAAGTGAAGAATGAAAAAACAAAAGCGATGCAGAGGTAATCCCTCATCACTTCCCACCAGGAGACGTGATGCCCGGCAGATCCCCAGGCTACTTAGTATGTGTACCCCACCCCAATTCCCCCTACTTCTTTTTGGCCAAAAATGATGTCATGTGGTATGATATATCATTAAAAAATAGCAGGAAAAAAGAGAAATTAGTTGCTTGAGGCCATGCAACCTGTAAATGCCTGGGTCTGTTGACCCCTTTCCATGGTCAGAACTAAATCAAATGTTGTATAACAGGGTGCAGAAATGCTTTTTTACCTCTTCTCAAATTACTTGCTTAAATCTCTTTTTCACCACTGAACAAAGGAGCACAAAGGAGCTGGAAAGGCTGTAAAATTACTGACTGCTTTGTGAATAGAAATTTTATGTTGTGCCACATAATTCAGTTGATTTCCCTGAGTCTGGATAAAGATATTCTATGCAAAATTTTTTGTTCCTTTTTCTAATGATGTCTGGAAATACAGTGTAAGAGTTCTAATTATTGTGACTATGTGTAAAACTTTTTTGTAAGTATATCTTTGCTGTAGTTAGCCAACTATGGTGTAAGAAGAGCTGGAAAAGAATCCAGCACATAGATAGGTTTGTCTTCCTTTTCTTGACTTAGCAGGGAGGTAAATTCCAGTAGGTAATTAAAAAGAAGCAGGGTTACTGAATTTTCAAGATTTTCCAGAAAAGAACTTAAATTAAATTTTTTCCTAATGCTCCCCTGGAAACTTATATCAGATAATTTTTCCTTTTTTCCTGCGAGGCTGCTGTTTTGCTATTGTAGGGTCACTAATCAGTTCTTGGTGCTGTTTCTTTTCAAAGCACAGTGGAGTACTCATAGCAGGAAAAGCAGCAGGAAAAATTGGGAAAAATAGGAGGGATAAATATCATTAATATTTCCAACATGTCATTGTTTAACTGTTTTAAGTTAATTTTCTTTGTGGTCCCCAGATCACAGTGCTTTAGGACCATGAGCTTGACCTATTTATTTCCTCTCATATTTTGTAGGAGAAATAGCTTCTAGCTGAAAGAAGCTCTTACTGCCCTAGCCAGCAGGCAGCCTTAACAATGTTCATTTGCTGCACCTGATATTTGAAAATTGCAAGCTACAAGGCATACTTAACTCTCAGCGCCATTCTCTAATAATTAGAGGCACAGGCTATTTTTTAAATGTCTCCGTCCAATCTAATTATACTTTATTAAACCATATATTAATTGATTTAAATGATAAATAACAATAGAAATAAAAGTAGGGATTTAATGTAAATCCTTAATATCTACCATAGATTTGGAAAATTTGTCTCAGTGCTTAAGTATAAAATCATACAATTTGTCCTTTTAAACAAATTGCTGTTATTGTTTGTTTACAATATATAGAGTCCAGATTTATTCTGCTACTGGGGGCAAATCTATGGCATAAATCCACTCTCTTATTTGGATGCAGGTGTCAAGAAGATAGCATACCCCTTTTAGTCTCCCTGCCATTCATAATTCTGCTGCCTTACAAACAATGATGATAAAGGGCTTGAAATCACGGTCAATTAAAAAACTACCACGTGATTATTGACTAAAGTTTAATGGTTCAAACACTAAATAATTTACATTTCGGTAGAGTCATATAATCAAATAATGGTTTGGGCTGGGGGGATACCTTCAAAGCTCTTCTAGTCCAACCTCTCTCCATGGGCAGGGACAACTTTCAAGGCCTTGGCCAACTAGGCCTTGAACATTTCCAGAGATGGGGCATCCACAGCTTCTCAGGGTAATCTGTTCCAGTGCCTCCCTATCTTCATTGTAAAAAATGTCTTCCTTACATTCCATATAAATTTACCCTCTTTCAGCTTAAAATCATTGCCCTCATTGCCCCTTGTCCTGTCACTGCAGACCTTGGTGAAAAATCGCTTTCTGTCCTTCTTATGTATCAAAAGGCTGCCCTGGCTGCCCTAAAGCCTTCTTTTCTCCAGGCTGAACAACTCCAACTCTCTAAGCATTTCCTCATAAGGTGGGGGTTCCAGCCCTCTGACCATTTTCATGGCCCTCCTCTGGACCTGCTCCAGCACATCTATGTGTGGGGAACTCCAGAGGAGGCCACAATTTTCATTAGGAAGGCAAGGAGGTGTTTCTCTTTCTGACCTGCAAGCACACATTGCTGGCTTGTGTCCAGTTTTTCATCCACCACTATTCCCAAGTCCTTCTCCAGTCCCAATCCACCCATTCCCCAGCCTATATTGATATTGAGGGTTGCCCTGTTATGAGCTCTGTGTGATGCTACAGAAAAGCTCTCAGTCCCAGTGGCCTGTTGGCTGGGTGCTGCATTCCCTGTATTTTTGGGCTGAGATGTTTTTGGAAAATCTCTGTGGAATGATACAGCTTAGGTACAAGTGTCACTGTCACTGGGACTTCAGGCTGATATTTTAGAACTCGAAAGAGAATTCCACTGCCAAGAAACTGAGAGAAATGTGGTTACTAGCTGTCTCTCTGTACATTGTGCTAAGATGGTACATTTTTAGGATGTAAAGCAGTGAAAATTTATCTTCTTTGCTTAAAAAGAGCCATCTGCCCATCCTTGTCATTATAAAAGGACACTTTTTTATTTTCTTCTGTAGGGGAATATGAGAATACTAACAAGGATACTGGATTTTATTAGGCTTCTCTTTCTCCCCACCAATAAGAGGATGTCATTGTTATGGTAATACAGGGTGAAAGAGAAAATATGATGACAGAAATCAGTAGGCGTTGGGTGCCTGGATGAGCACCAGGCCCTGAAAGGACTCTGCAGACTGAAGTTACTTGAGTCAAGGCTCAACTTGACACATTTTGAGAGGGCACACTTTTTGTTCACTAAATTTATATTCATGTACTACCAGAAACAGCTACTTACAAATTATGCAGATCTTGTCCCAGGCTGTGAAGAAAAGTTATTGGGGCCTCTCTTGAATGGGAAAATGAATGGAACCAATTGAGCAGCAGATCTCAGGCTAAGACCTTTGAAAATCTTTATAAAAAATGAGAAGCATTCACCTCAGTCATAGCTTCAGGATTTGGCAAACGTCACAGAGTGTGCAATTGCCTACCACCCAGTCAGTTCCTGAGCAGTGGTCCTGGCCAGCTGTCCCTCTTTTCCCTCCCTCAGGTTATATATGGAGCCATATGGTGTGTGCTACCCTCAGGCCAGCTGGGGTCAGCTGTCCTGCTTCTTGTGTCCCCCAGCCTGCTCCCTGGTGGGGTGAGATGAGAGGCTGAAGGATCCCTGGCCACTACAAAGCAACAACTAGAACACCAGTGTGTTATCAACATTGTTCTCATTCTAAATACAACCACACCACTGCACCAGCTACTGGGAGGATTAACTGTATCCCAGCCAAAATCAGGACAGTTGATAACACATCTTTAATTATAATAGCTCTTCCAGCAATCAAAGCTGAGCTGGGAGGCCTGCAACATGTACTCTGACCATAAGTTGCTTTCTAGAAGGTTGACAGGTCTAGGATGAAGGTAAAAAGCTCATTCATAACTGATTGAGACTCCTCCAATTAAAAAAAAAAAACTGTAAGCATTTGGTTTGGGTGCAACAGACTCTGTGTTCATCTACTGAAACCTGGTAGCTAATTTGGTATGTTCACTTGTAACATTTAGTTGCCAAGTAGTAGATTCAGCTTGAATGCTAAGAAATGGTAAACCGCTCTGAAGTGGGCTAGTTGTGACAAGCAGGCTTACTGTGGTAGCTTTGCTTCATGAATATTTCACTGTTGTTGAATTCAGCAGAGACCAGACTTCTTCCCAAAGTATTTTGAGATACCAAAATAATGTAGTGATCTTGTCTCATTTCCTTCAAGAGTGACAGCATGACATGCTGGAGGTGTGCTGTGTAAAACCCACACTTGTGAAAGAGGTTGTATTACCAATTAAGAAGTTGTGGTTCTGTTCTGCAGATGGCATTGCTTATCAGCCAACGCTCAAGTAAGACTTGGGTGATCAGCCCCTCCAGGTCAGAGGTCCACAAGGGCTTTTCTGTGGGTGTTGGTGAGTCTGACTAGAAAGTTCCATCAAGTCTTGCCTTACAGGAAGTCACTCCCAGGATCCTTGAGGTTAACCCTGTACCATGGTACCTTCCTAACCTCCATGCTGTGTTTGTTCTTACACTCCCTCTTTACTGAATTTGCAGGGTTGGAGTTTTCACTAAAACAAAGTGTATATTCTTAAATATTTTTTGCTTTCCATCTGTGCTGAGGAATCTTTTTAATAAGCCTCCATTTATTTTTTCATCTTAACCCTTTAGGAATCTAGAAATTTAGTTGTAAACATAAATGTCTTTAAATCTGAAGAACAAATTCCAAAATATGGATTGCGGAAATCATTAAAAACATCCAGAATAGATTTGCATGATTCCTGAGGCTTAGATTAAGAACTTTACTGAGAACATGAAGCAAAGGTAGACAAAGGAAGGTTTAAACATTTCTAATAAGTCTTTGAACTTCAGTTTTTATTCTCTCATTGAATAGCAACAGGCCCTTTTATGTGATGTGATGGGAGTGGGTTTGGGGGTTTTTTTGCAACCTTTAAAAGGCTAAGATAAGTAAATAAAAAAACTCCAAGCCAACCAACCAACCAACCAATCAACCAACCAACCAACCAACCAACCAACCAACCAACCAAGAAAAACCCACCATAAAACTTTTAACAGATGCCTTTTTTGGGAGCAGGAGAGGTGTTTAGGAGAAGTCATTAGGCCAGCATTCAGATCAAACTTTAAAGCACTGCTACTTTACTCTTAAAATGCAGCGTGCCTGTGCAGGCAAAAGCCTGAAAAACTAAACACCCTGCCTGGCATTAGCACCAGGCTTGCAGCTGGAAAGGTGAGAGAAAACTCACATCATGCTGTAATTGCAGCAATTCTGAATGGATGCAATCTTTGTTAGCACAGGCACCTGACTGACTATCTGGCATATCACAGTTCCTTTTAATTGATTTAATTGATTTTCCAGAGTAGACAGACTTTTTTTTCTTTTTTTTTTCCAGTAGGATGAAACCAAAGCCATCACAAAAATGGACATGGCTGAGAGTTGTGCCTTGATGTGTGTGACAAAAATATGTGAGTGGACTGCTCTTAGACATAGTAAATGTGTGTGGCATTTGCTTTGAATCTCTTTCTTCAAAGGAGAGGTTATCATTAATTTCTTTAGAGATTGTCACTCGTCAAGTCACTTGCCCACCCCATTATTAGTGTGTCCCACTGAAGGGCAGGTACCATTCCTGGAAGAAGAGAAACTGGTGTATTCCACAGGCATCAAAAAGAAATTTTGGGGGCAATGACAGAGGTTTTCATTTGCAGCACATCCAAAACAAGGGGAGTAATACCTGTCTGGCAGCATCTAGCAAAATTAACCACCCTTTTAACCACTGGCATCCAATGATTTAAATAAAATTCTGTAATTTTTAGTTTTTATTTAACCACTTTATCTCCCTCTCCACCAAGAATTTTCACAGGTTGCTGTAGCATGACACCTACTGGTAGATATAACCAAAATAAATAAATGCAGCTCCTCCTGAATGGTGAAATAAATCTGCCAGGAATGGGATTTTTGTTTCCCATTGAAGTGATTACTGATGTATGTCCATTCACATGGGCAGCACAATCACTGCAGCTTGCAAAAGGAGGAGGTGTCCAGACACAGCAGTGTCTGCAAGGGTCAGCTGCAGCCTGGGTCAGTGTGGCCCAGGGCGCTGTGGCATCCTTGGCTCCTGTGCCCTGCAGTCCAGACAAGCCACTTCATTTTAGCTCTGGCTGAAAAACTGTGAAGGCAGAGCTGCTGATTTAGCCCAAGGCTTTGGAAAGCTCATCACGGACAAACAGCTTCCACAGTCGTATCCTACAAGGGCGGCTGAAGTTAAGCCTGAGTTTCTTTCATTTGAGGTAACATAACAGTTGATGGAGTTTTCTGAAGACACCAGGGGTGGACTGAAGGTGATGTGGAGAGAAGCAGTAGAATCACTCTTTCAACCCTTTTATATGGTTATCATATAAAAGGATCAGGGAGTTTTGTGACTTACACACTTTCTCACCTTATATCATCTGTTTCATCCACACAGAAAGCAGATTTGTAGGAACTATAATCAGTACTTGTGGGTTGAAATGAAAATAACATGTTTTACCACACCACTCCATCAAAGGGTGCAGAATTTTCCAAGGTGTTTCTAAACCAAGCAACTTCCTGTCATCTTCACAAAAAGCAAGATCTTTCCACTCCTCACTGCCAACTCCATTGGGCTGTGACCTTTCCAACTCAGACCCACACTGGTACTCCTATTACCACCTGGAAAGTCACCTGCTTCCCTAGTGTGTCCTGCTTCATTATTGAACAGATTTTCCCTATTTGACAGCACACCAGCAATGCTTTCATGTCTCAGGATATGGTTTACCAGTGAGCTATTATCCAACTCAAGCTTTTGAGATCCAGTCTAGGTTTTCTTCTCTACATAAACTACCACAACAATGTCACTTATCAAATTGTCACCCCTGTTAAGTTCTTCCACTGTGCATAAATCCATTTTCACGCTGCACAAAGCAGAATCAAGAAGCTTTTCCATCAGTTACCAAACTGTACATCTGGCCAATACTTCATAAATCATTTTATGTCACTCAAATATGAATGAGAGCTTAGGTATATGGAGAGAGAAAACGAGAGAGAGGAGCAAAAGGTAGTAAGGATACCGACATTTCTTATTTGTTCTTAGCACACAAAAGGAACTTTTTTACCTATTGCAATTTCCAAAGCAGTAAAACAGATGTCACAGGTTCCCAGTGGAAAAAGTACGTTTTGCTTTAACCATTTTTGAAAACTTCATTTGGAGATATCAAGGTTTGGGTTTTTTTCACACAGCTATCCCTTTAAAAGCTGCAGTTGTGTCTTTGACACATTCAGTTGGATTTCACCTGGAGGAACTTTTTGCATTAGCTAGAAAAGTGTGTTTTTGCATTGGCTAGAAAGACTCCTGAGCAGATATCCCACAGCTTTGTCAGGGGGGAAAGTGCAGATCTGAATTTTTTGTTAGATCCCTTTTTGCTACAGCCGCATTGCCTCACTAGTTTGTGCACAAGGAAAAAACATCCCTACCACTCCTTTACTTGTATTTTCTTTTTGCAAATGAGGCCTTGCTCTTGGATGTTCCTTTAAACAGTAAATTACCTCCCACCTGAGATAAGACAGAAGCAGGAGCCTTCTCGTTAGATCAACCTCTCCTGAGACCTGTAGCTGATGTATTTACTGTGCATCACAGACAACAGAGGCTGAAGCAGGAAATTGGTCACCTAAATCTTTGCAGAAAGACATTGGGGTTTTTTTCCATTAATTTACAGCAGAAAAGGTGATATCTAAGACATGCTTTTCCTTGAAAAAAAAAGCTTAATTGGCTAATTATAGCTGCAACTCCATTTCCACTATCATCTTTCCTCCTGGGTAAAATTTTCTGCCAGTTCACACAGACAAGTTAAAAGGCAGTACCTCTTGAAGAGCCAGCTTATCAGCTGTTTTGTGGTTATGAGGAATCCTTTCCCAATACCATCCCCTATAGTTGTGCTATTTGCAATCTCAAAGGATGCCTTGCAAGTTCAGTGAACTGCCCATTCAACACCATCCACATCCCCATGCACTGGCATTGCACCCCTCAGCCTTAGCAGAAAAGGCAGCTGCCACTTTAGATGTCCTGAAGGTCTTCTGAGTGTGGTGTGAAGCACCTCCCTGGACTTGGGCATGGAAACAAATCTAGGTATAAACAAATATGGGGGAAAAAAGAAAAAGAATGAAACTAATTCCATTTACATCTAACTCTGTGTAAAGACCACGTAGGCTGCATTTTGATTCATCAATCCTCCCTTTTTCTGTCGGGGTTTTCCCAGGTTGATGATTTAGTAGCCCAAATCCAGTCAAATTCATACTATTACTGTAGTCCCCTTTCCCACCCTTTCCCCTATGTCTGGGGCAAGAGGGAAGGGAACTTAGGAGGAGGCTCAGTTCTGTGCTCCCAAATGCAGAGCATCCCCACCTGCTTTTGCTAGGCATGTGGAAACTTTACCCTTAGGGATCACGGGCTCCTGATACAGCAAACAATTTTTCACCTCTGTTGAGGCAATGAAAACCTTAAGCCTATCCTGAACACAGGAAATTTGGTGTTTCTTTTCTTCATGTGCCATTGTGTGTGTAAGAGGAAGGAGTGTGGAACAACAGCTGCCTTTAGTCACCTCAGTCAATCGGCTTAGGAATGTAATCATCCAGAAAAAGGAAGGGAGGCTAAACCGTTGTCACTTGCTGCTAATAAAAGTTACAGCATTAAGCAACAGCAGGAGACAAGCCTTTGTTCACTCCAAGTGTCTGGCTCTCTGTGTGCCTTACACTGTGGCAACACCCTACACTGAGAAGAAGTCTTACAAGGGAATAAACTTGGAGGAGACATTTCTTCAGCGTGCTACTTACTCTGCCATTCATTTCCAGTCTCCCTGTTACTTTGCTGAATGTTAATGGTCAAATTAATCTTCCCCGTCCTTCACTGTCTAATTCTGCATGGTTAGGCACAATCCAGTGGTTTTGTTCCTTAGATTTTTGGGGGATTTCTTTTTTAAACAGCAGCTGGTTGGGTTTGGCACAGTAATTACTGTGTGTTATGCATTCAGCTAAATGGCTGCATTACAGGACTAAGCAGACAGGCTGTGAAGCAGCAAGTCCTTACTTAAACAAAAGAGAGCTTTGATAAATACTAATATTGGCCAGGAAAAATATTAAAAAATATTTGCAACCAAGTATGGGCTCAGTTACTTGACAGACACCATATTTTAACCTGCCTACCTCTTTGAATATATTACCTCTCTTAGCTTATTTGGGATTGTGGGGTTGAGGGGGTGGTTAGCAGAGTTTAATTCTCGCACAGTGAGCAGTAGGAAGGATGGTGGAGTCCTGTTGACCCAAAGAAGAGATGAACATTAATTCAGATTTCTGCATTGCCCAGTGTTGTTAAGGACTGATATGGAAAATACCTTGGAGGAAGAACTTACCTGATGTTCAGATCTTTGTGTGCTTCCTGAGAGCATGCCCACTATGAACTGCAAGAAGGGTGTAAAATCCTTTCAGCTCAACAGACACTGAAGACTTACCAGGAAGCAATTCCCTCTTTCAGTATTGCTAATATTCTGGGATGAAGGAAGAAAACCAATGCTAAGGCAACTGATCAAGCCATGATGAAAAGAAAAATTCAATATCTAGGTACAAGATATGAAAAACTGAACCTAACATCCTAACCAAAAAAACAATCTGGTTGATCTACTGGCTATTGCTAGTTGCTTCCATGAGGAATTCCAAATCTGATGGGTTTTCTGTATACTTTACAAACTAGGTAAATATGAAAATCTGGCTATAGCTGTCTACATCATAGAAATTATGATAACACTGAAGCTCTTGAACTGGGAGCAAAAAAGGCTGACCTTCCAATATAGAATGATAAAAAAAGGAGGCATATTTCAGCCTGCCAGTGGACAAAGTAAGTTTCTGAGTCTTTAGTTTATAATTTATGTTTCTTTTTTTCTCTTATAGTATTGTGTAACATCACCAGTATTTGGAGAGCTTGGGATGACAGTCTATGAAGAGTCATTTAAGCATTTTTTCCTCTGAACCAGCTCCTGTACTCCACTCTGTGTACACTGCACTTGGGATTACTGGAGGCATTTAACAAGTGCTTAATGTAAGCCAGCATTAAATGTATCCAAGATGTTGGGACTAGTCCCTTTACAGAAAGCTAACTGTGACATTTTGTATAGTGCCAGACACTTGGAGCGCACTTTGCTGCCCTTCATGGTGAGAAATTCTTCTCTGTGTCGGTCAGAAATCACAGCTTGCCTTGAATGCCTGAAGGGTGATTCAAAAACAGCAACCAAAACTTCTAGTTTGAGTCATTGCTCTCCATTCAGTGCTGACCAGGTTAACACTGCCAGAAGCCTACCCACTAGTGGAAAAAGACAGGTGAGGATGTGCTCCCCCATCTCCCAAAAGCTGGCCTTTATTTCCTGCACGCCTGCCCAAGGGATAACTACCAGCAGTGGTGTCAGTGGATGAATCTGGTCCTGATGGCTAATGCTGTTTTCCATCTGAATACTAATGGTTCAGGGCAGGCAGAAAACAGCGCAATAGCCAAGGGCTGACCTGAGTAAAACACCCCCAGTCCCTCACCATAGACCTGGGCAAGGTTTGACCAAAAGCCAGGTTTGGCAGGAGCTAACTTCTGTAGTTGATATGCAAATAGGACTGTAAGTCATTGCCCTACTCCATAAACTGTGGACAGCCAGGGGCCTGGGGAGCTCTCCTGCATAGCTGTGGGCTGCACTACAGGATCTCCCCTTGAGCAGGGATGCTTCTCAACGTTAGTCTTCAAAACTGAGAAATTTCTTGCCACAATGGATTCTCAGTAGTAATTCTCAGATTAATAGTTTGCTCATATTTTAAATCTCAGCTAAGTGATATAAAGGATGGATTGTGTCCACATAATAATTTAGCTATAAACCATTGGTCAAGTCTGGGTCTAAGTCTGGATCCAGCTGCACCAAAACTCTCTTCTGAAAAGGAGTTTAGAATAAAAGGGGGTATTTTTTGAACCTCATGACTCAATGGGAAGCCCTCCCTGATAGTTTTGTCTGGCCCTGCCCTCCATGCAGTAAATAACCAAGCGCTCTTTGCCAACAAGTCTTGTTGAGATACTGTTGCATTTGCTATCAAATTTTGTGAAATTGCTGGTTTATATCAGTAAAAAATTTGCTGCTTCTTTCTCAAGAGTGAAGTGCATCACTGTATCCATAACAGGCACCCACGAATGGAGTTCATCCTGTGAGGGACACAGCAGAGCTGGTGGCCCAGGGAAGGGGTAACAGCATTGCAGTTTTCCTTGAGAAGTCTTGAGCTTTCTCACCTGAGCACTAAGTTGGTGATGCCTCGCTGGGTAAGGCACACAAGCCAAGGGGCTCAGTGACAGCCAGAGATGAGATGTTGTTCTGCACTGGAGTTTGGCACTTAGCTGAGATCCTGAACTGGAAGTGACAGCCTGAGTCTGCAGAGCCATCCAGGGAAGGAAAGAGGAGCAGCCTTTAAGCCTGACAGTTATGTGCCTCCCCGGTGCAGTAATACCAGAATCATGTCATGGGAAGATTTAAATAGAAAGTGTTCCATTTAATGGGATTTTGGTCACAGTACTGTGGCTCTCTTTAGCAGCATAAAATGTACATTTGAAGCACTGCCTCTTTGCCATAAACGTCTGGCTCATTTTTCTTTGCTAGTTCTTTAATGGTGGGCAATTTTTTTTCAAAGGGAGGAATGTTCTGCAGCACCATAGATGATTCGATGGCTTAACATATTGCACTACTGGCTGCTGGAGGCAAAATACTGCCTCTTCAATTTATCTGTGTTATATGCTAATTGATGTAATTTCGAGAAAAAGGAATTAATTATGGACTGTAGAGATATTTTCATTGAAAAAGAACACTACACGAGACAAACAATATGGCATTCCTTCTTCAATTGAAGATATTTTTCCTCTGGCTCGTATTTCTCTTCTTCAAACCCCTTGTTACTCCACTCTCTTATCACTATACTGAAGGAGCTCAGGCCTTGTGTGTGAAACCTGAGATAGGGACAACAGAGGAGGTGAAACAGGTGACAGAGTAACTGCCAGAGAAGACAGGGGAAGGAAAGGTTGATGAGAGAGGATGAAGTAAAAGAGTGAAGGTATCTCCATTTTTTGTCAGAGCATCCTTTGCTATCACCCAGTTCCAAGTAGGAAATAGCACAATTCATGGAGGAGGTTGTCTCAGTCTTACCTGAGACAACCATGTTTCTTCCATTCAACAACCTGCTCTTTTTTCTGAGGCAGGCAGCAACCCCAAGAGTGGATACTGCTTTCAGCAGTACTGCAGGATTTTAATTAAGAAATTAATTCAAATACACAGTTCTTCTACCACCACCAATACAAAATTGGTATGTGTCACACTTCTTGATGGAGTCCCACCTTTTAGCTAGAGCTCCCTGGGGCCCTTCTACCCCTCAGGCCAGTCCCCCACACAGAAATCCCCTCCTTGGGTTAGTCATCATACTCAGAAGAAGAAATAAGTCTACATTACCCTACTCCACTCCATGGTTCTCATTAAGACTGGAACTCTCTTTTCCAGCAGAAAACAGTTCCTTAGACCTACTTACTTCTCTGTCCCCTCAGTGATCCCAAACAGTATCTTCTGAAGCCAAGGGCCTCATGATCTCATAGCAGGTCTCCTCTCAACAACCTCCACAACAACCATCAGCCACTGCCAGCACACGCTTTTTGAAGGCCATAAAACCAGTACCTAGTTTTCACTCTGATGCCTAGTTTTCCTGATGCCACTATTATTTCTGCACATCCTGCAAACCTTTGCTACTGAACATTCCTGCCATGAACAAATAGTACATGATCCAATGGATTAAACAGTGATTTTAATAGTTGTTACTACATGTTCAATATTTGCTTATAGATGTAACATATTTGAAATTTTAAATGCAGGAGGAGCAACTAAGTGGGATTGGTATGCAAATAAGTCATAAAATGCAAATGTGATATGTAAATTGTACCATCTTTAGAAAAATTATGGAATTTCCCCATGAATTATACTTTGCAGAAATGCAGGAGATTGTGGTTAAGGAGGGAGAAAGTAATTCCCAGTTCCAAGTGGCCCATGTGGTCTGAAAAGTGCAGCTGCAGCCAGAAGCTCTCACCTCACCTTTTCCCCTCCTCTGATTTCCAACATCTTGTTTTCCTGCACCTCATGTCTTGTCTGTCTCACTTTCCCTGGCTTCTCCTAGCCCACAGCCACCAAGGCCCCTGTGAATGATCTCAGCTCACTGCTGTGCACACACAGCACACAGCACATCCCCCACAGCCCACCCATGACACAGGTCAGGCTCTGTGTGCTGGTCCATGTGCAGGAGAAGGCATTCAGTCTGTAGCTTAGTCTGTAATTCAGTATGGATCTGTGGGGTCCCATTTGACCCCACTTCTGTCTGTGGCTTGCAGATCATCTCATCCTCTTAGTCTTTTTTTTTTGTTCTCCTTTCTACTCCAAGGCAGTAACACCATTCACTGATCATGTTGCAGCACCTCTGCTGAGCAGGTAAAAAGGCTGTCTCGCCTTTCTTGGGAGTTCTGAGCTACCACTTGCTTCCACCCTCCAGCAGAACAGATGGGCCACTCTGTAAAGGCAGAGTTTTCCCTTTGTAGGCACAGTGGGCAGAAAAATAAAAAATCCTGTATTTGAGGATATGAAGCTCCTCCTTATATGAAGCTCCTTCTTTTTTGGTTTCTTGGTTCAAATGCCCTGTTGCTGGGAGTGTTCAAGGCCAGGTTGGATAGGTCTCTAAGCAATTTGGTCTGTTGAAAGGTGTCCTTGCCCACAGCAGGGATATTGGAGCTGGATAATCTTTGGGGTCTCTGACAGCCTCAGCCATTCTATGAGCTCATGATGATTGTGCAACGAAGCTTTTTGCATGTTTGTGATGACCTGCCCTAGGTACCTCCTCATCCCCCCACTCAAGTCCCAACACCCTGCAATTGGCTCCAGGTCCTCTGGTGAAGGCTTGCCTGAAGAAGGGGGTTCCAATCAGCCATGCATGGCAGAGCTGTGTGTTCATCATATTGGTCAAGATTTTCCAGCTCTTCTGTGTGCTCAGAAAGCCCCTGCAGGTAACACGTGCCCTTTCCAGCAGTGATTGCTGAGGCTCTTTGCAGGCTCAGTTTTGCATCTCTCGAAATTTTTGAACTCACTTCAGTGGGAGCAGTTTTGACCATTAGAAAATGCACAGCTACACTAGATGTATTTACCGATTCAAACATTTCCCTCTCAGCAACATCTAGTTTACCCTCCAACAGCTTTCACTCAAGACATCCTTTGATTACTTTTCCTATTCTACTTTAATCTTCTTCCCCATCGACCTCTGTCATGCTTTGCTTTGATGCAATCATCTACTTCCAAAGTTTTCTGTCCTGTTACCTGTTCCATTTTTGTCTTTTATCTCATGCCAGCAACTGCATTTCCTTGGCCTTTACACAGGAGTTCACCTGACAGCTCTATTCCAGAATGCTTCTTTGAACTTTGTTTAAAGATAAAAAGTGAAAGTCATGATACACAGCATTTGCTAACAGCATTTACTACTATGTGATACCTAATGTAACGCACTTATTTCGCCCCTGAAGAAGAGCTACCAGAAATAGACCCCAGCATCCCACTGAATTGAGACTTTATATGGGTTAGCATTCTTGATCCATCTTAATTTATGTGTTGGGCAACACATTCTTCAGCTGAAATCCTGTCTCACTGCCCATCTCCAGTATACAGCAAATGAAGAGATCATGTCTTAGAGAGCAATTACAGGCATGACTTCTCTTGATCAATAATTAAAAAAAATATTAAAAAACTTTTTAAGGTTTTAAATATTCTTTTTTTTAAACTCTAGAAATCTGAATTTCATGGGAATGTGTAGCAATCTGCACATAATCCTCTGATGGTCCTGCAAGTGCTACCTTAATCACAAATGGTGCATATTAACAAAGGTCCTCACCAGATGAAAGAGAATGTTAAAGTGTAGTTGAAGCTTGATGGATTTAATAGAACCAACTTTGACTCGTTCTCAGATTGAGTCAAACAGCTTCCAGCTATATTTCTGCAAGAAGGGGAGGGGGAAATCCCAGATGACAGATGCTGTGCAGAGCAAAGCCTCCTCTAAAAGAAAAGAATAAATCATTTATGTACAGTATTCACTAAAAACTGCAGGGGGCAAGAGACTGCAGGTTTTCCTTTTAATAAGGAAGAAAATTGCATCTATAATAATTACTGTTGCAAACATACACAGTGCACAGAAACTGAGTCTGGATTAGAGTCATTCACTTCCCCAGGACAGAACATAGTTAAATTAATCCTGGGTCACTAATCTGCTAATATTATCAGGATTGTCCTGTTACAAAACAAAAGGAATCTCTAGCATTATCTTTTTAATCTGTGCATTTCTATCATTCAATGAACAGTCCAAAAGGCACAGTTACCTGTCCATGTGCACACAGTCCATTTCACTGAACTCAGAAGAGGTCACAGAGTGCAAATGGAGTTGGGAACAGGAGTGGTTGGATGGGGTTTGCAGGAAGGGGGTCTCTGTCACTGCTGCTGGACTCATGAATTCAGCAAGGTCAGTGATTTTAGCAACTGTTGCCACATCTGCTTTCCAAGTAAGCTTTTTTGCTTTTCCTTTTGAAACGAAACACAATTCTGAACAGCAATCTGTTGACTCTCAAACTTCATAAAGCAGAGCACCCATTTTGTGCTAAAGCATACAGGAAAAATAAACTTTGATGGTCTAATTTATGGCAATAAATTGGAAATGTACTAGTTCCCCCTCCTCATGTTATGCCTGCTATAACTTGTAGGTTTGTAAGCTGCAGGGCCTTCTTCCCAGATGGAAAAGCCTCTGTGCCAGAGCCAGCCCTCCTCTCCGCTCCTCCAGCATCATTCAGGATGGGAGGGAAAGGGCTACATCCATACTACATCCATTCAGCCATTTCTGCCTGGTCAATGGTCCCTTGAGGTCCATTAGCTACAGAACTGTGGAATGGAGCTCTGAGAGACTATTCCCAATCTCTGGCTGCATCATCTCAAAGAAGGCACACCCTGTAACCATTTTTAGCCTCCTCTCCTGAGTTATGCTCTCAGAGGACAACTGCAGCAGAATACCTGGGGGTCTCATACGCTGAAGTAACAGAAGCACGATGTATCACATGCATTCTCAGAAGCGCATTAATCAATGTAAGATATGTTTTTTAATATTTCAAAGACACAATTCTTTTTGTCAGTAGTAGCATCTGTTCTTTTCAGGGGGAAATTTGTGACTACTGACACTAACTGCACCAAGCAGCAGCTGACAGGACACAGTCTCAAGCTGCATCAAGGGAAATATATGTTGGATATTAGAAAAAAAAAGTTTTTTACAGAAAGAGTTATAAAGTTCTGAAATGGGGAGGTGGTGGAGTCACCATCCCTGGATATGTTTAGAAAAAGACTGGGTATGGCACTCAATGCCATGGTTTTGTTGAGGTGTTAGGGTTGGACTCAATGATCTTTAAGGTCTCTTCCAAATTATTCATTCTGTCAATTCTGTGAATTCTGTGAATTTTGTGAAATCTCTGAGTTCTGTGAGTCTCAGTTAATGGCGCAGAGATCATGTCCATGCTTGAGAATCAGCTAAGGGGCTAACCTGCCATGCCACGTTTGTGGAGGCAAGAAAGCCCACCCAAATCCAGGTTCCATGAGGAAAAATGACCCCACATTGAAACATCAGGCTGTGGTTGGCAGGTCTGGTCCCTGTCAGAGCTCCAGAATGTGCATCACACCCTCCTGCCATCACCAGTACAGCATTGATTCACTCCATGCAAGGACTGGGCCCCATGTATTGAAGAGGGTAAAGTCTGAAGTGGTTGTTGGTGTTTCTCAAACATCCTGGCCTGGCATCTGTTGGAGCCCAGGGAACACAGGCATATCTTATCTCTCCAAGCCCTTGCTGCTATGGCTGGTGTGCACGTGTTGCTGTCAGCTAAACCCACAAACTGCTTAATGGCAGGTACATAATAGCCCATTAGTTCAGGTCTGCCTGGGATGCTGGCAGGTGTTTACATGAAATTTTGCCCTGCTTGTCATAGCATATAGGACAGCCAGCACCTGGCAACCTCGTACCAACAGCACACTCTTTAATTGCTCTGAAGCAATGGCAGCAGCTGACACTAGCCTTGTTAAATAAACAGCAGGTTCTGCACCTGCCTGAGCAAAACCCTGACCCGTCTCCCAGCCAGCCAGTGGGCACACAGAGAGCCCTGCCTTCCCCCTGCACAGCAGCCTCAGGGATTAGTCAGAGCCTTTCAGTATTGATTTGTCCTTCAGCAACAGAGGTTTGCCCTGCCCTTGTCTCGGGAGTATTTTACTGAGCCATGAGACATGAAAATCTCCCTAATTAGATTTCTAGTTTATGAGTTTATGGATAATTCTCATCACACACACACACAGCCCCACAGACATACAGGCTCAATGATAATGAAAAAAGGTACTATGGCACAATAGCCAAATGCCTGTGCCTTGTAGAGTGCTTTGATGCAGTACAGAACAATTCTGAGTTATTTCTGAGGCTTGGTACAAAATAGGACGTTTTATTCTCCAAGGAGTGAAGCTGTGCAAAAAGCCTGATTTTTGTTAGGTGTAGCCATCAAAGAGAAGAGAACTATGTATCCTGACTTGTAACAGGTGAGCTGGTACTCTCAAAGCTATACATGATTATTTTATCACTCTCTTGTCTGATTTAATTAAATCTTGGCATCTTATTAGGTTTTAGAGTAGTTTGTGCCTGGATCCACAACCTTAGCAAATCAGGAAGAATAGTGAAGGGAAGGAGTCACTTACCTGATGCAAGGATATTTCCCTCTCAGGTGTTTTTCTTCCCTCCCCTCCATGCTGTTGGAGAGGATGTGCTCTGAGGGACACCACAGCATCTCTTCCAGCCTCCAGCCAGGGGAGGTACCTGAGGAGGCTGCATGTGAGGCACAAGTGTGTAAAAAAGGAGTAAATGCAGAGAAAGGTCCTTGTAATTGACACCTAACAAAAAAGCCACTGAAAGAGACAAAGTTATTACAGCAAAGAGTGGAATTCCAGTTGAATGCTAGAAAAAACCCAAGAACATATGTCACCAGAACTCCCCCCAAAATGTGACAAAGGCGGACCCGTTAGGAGCTTTAAGAGGTTTGGTTTGGGGCAGCACTCCAAGAGCACAGTGATGTGCTAATTGGGCTCTCTTCTTTTGATCCACAGAGCAAGATTTGTTCCATTTACATGTTTTCTTTAAAATTAAAATGCAGAAAATACTTAGTGGCATTTCTTACAGTGCAGTTTTAGCACACAGACATATAAAGGACCATCTGTTGGGTCTCTCAGCTACAAGTGAGATGAAAAGGAAAAGGTGAAGCAGGAGCACCACATCTACTTTGTAGTTGTATGCTCACCCAGACATAGGGATGTATTAACCATGCTTTGGGAGCATTAAATCCCTGGCAGGGACAAGTTATTTACTACTGATAGCTCACAAAAGCAAGTTAGCACAGCAAATCCCCTTCACACAGTCCTACAGGGCTTCAGGTGTCAATGGTAATCAAGAGACTATTATTGGCACGTGACTGTTTTTTTCCAAAAAATTGTCATCAGCCTGCATTGCAAACACAGCTGATTGTAAATACAGTAAATGCTGTTAGAGCACAGGACTGAGCACCTGTGTGCCACCAGGAACCACTGCCCCTGCTTGTGCTGTGCCTCTCAGATGCTGCAGGGCTGCAACCACTGCCCAAGAGCAGTCCTGTGTTTTTAACAGATCCCCTACTTGTGACGCACACAAGTGGCAGAAGTGATTTTATTGAGCAGCAGTGCATGTTTTGGCTTAAGTAGCTCAGAGGGAACACTGTTGGCATACTTTGGCTGTTCGTGGGATCATGTTGCCTTCTAGTGGCTGGCCCCAGCTCCCTGTTGCAGAAAGGTTTTGGGATACTCTTCCACAAATATATCAGGAGTACAGAATATTTTCTAAATTCCTTCGAGGAGAGAAACAACTGTCAGGCATGAGTCATGCTCTGTATTTCTTTGGAGGCACAAAAAAGGTTTATCAAGAAAACTTTTCTTTTTGCCACACATTACTGATTGAGTGTCTTCTAGGACAAATTTTGGGTGTGTTTTAAGCTCTCCACAACCTGTAGCAAGACAAAACAATGGAAATTTATCAATTCATGGTGCTGGATAGGCTTGTCTCTCCCACATAAGGCCGGAGAAAGAAGGAAAATTAAAAGAAAAAGAAAAAGAAAAAGAAAAAGAAAAAGAAAAAGAAAAAGAAAAAGAAAAAGAAAAAGAAAAAGAAAAAGAAAAATTAAGTAATTTCATTCAAAATACTGCTGGTACAACAATCACTAAAACTGGAGCTGAAGGAGAACTCAGGGACAAGTTTTGCTGATTGGACTCTGGGAAGCAGGATGGTCTCTATCCTAGCAAGTGGGGGAAAAAACAGTTATTGCTGAAAAGCACCCATTTGTTGGGGAAATACTTCAGTCAGCAGATTCAGGAGAACAGAAAGCAGGAGAGAAAGAGAAATGACAAAGTCAGATGGGACAGTCTTCCTCCCAGATGGGGTAGAGGAAGAAGTCACCACTGATGCAGTTAACCAAAGGTCTTTTTATGTCTTCCACAATCTGCCTGAAAGACCAATTTCATCTGAAGCAGTTGCACTTGAAAAGCAATGGCTGCTTCAACAAAATACTCCCAATGGGCTTGAAATTGTTGGCCCATGTTACTTGAAGGACTGTCAGCAGGGCTGGATCCTAAAATACTTATCTAGAAAGGCAAGAAAAGTCATTAAAAGAAAAAGAATTTAAAATGATGGTAGGAAAACAGTGACTAAGCTGCATCACTGAAAGAGAGAGACAGGTGAAAATGGCCAAAGCTGTGAATTATTTGGAAGAAACACAAATATACAAGACAACTTTTTCCTCCTCTGATGTACAAGACCAAGGCTGGCAGGGGAGTGAAATAGGGGTTGGACACAAAGAACAGACAGAGAGGAAAGAGAATTACAGCTGAGAATTAGGAGAAGCCAAATCATTGGAGGAACAAAGACTGGATTGTCAGCTCACAGGGTGAAAGAAAATGTGACAGGAAGTAAAATGCAAGAGGTCTGCTACAAAAGACCTGAAAAAAAATTAAAGCAAAATGTCAAGAAACTTTGTAATCTGTGCAACTGAGAGGAAAGCTCTCAGTTGCACAGATTACAAAGAGTTCAAGGACAGCTGTAGGGGTCTGGAGAGGAACCCAGTCACTGAGTTGGTGGCGTGCACATTTATTTATGATTCAACACCCCAACACCTCCCTCTTGCTTCAACATATAAGGGTTCTATTATCTCAGGAGAAATGAGATCCTTGGTATTGAGGACTACTGAATAACATGGGTAATGAAATAAATGCTTCAATCAAAATGGGATGTCTGCTCTCCAACAATTTCACACATGTACAGAAGAACGTCATGTAAGAAGTCAGACTGTTGCACCCCCCCTCTTGGCATCCTAATCTATGAATATACTTGCAACACATGGCTGTGTCATCCCCACCTGTTCTCCAAACCCTTCCCATGCACACATTGCATACATGGGGGGAAAAGCAACGCATCCGTGCGCGGCAACTGTCTCCACCACAATCTGCACGAGGTAAACATGACAGAGAGGAGTGAAACACATGACTATACCAAACAAAATCCAAGTCTGTTTCTTCTATTCAGAGTTCCAACTGCTGACTCTTGGGGAACTGCCAGTTTGAAGAAGGCAGCTCGTATTCCTTGAATATCCAAGCAGTGGGACTGGTGGAAATATGGGCTTTAGACAACTGTGGCTCCAAATCTCCTGCAAAGTATAGGAGCATTCATTGGTATACGGTGGCATACCTCTTATCTTTTTTAAGTCAAATGATCAAAAATAAAATATGCCTTGTGTCTGTGGCTTTATGTATGGTAAGATTGAATGGCTTACTATGGTTCTTTTCCTAAACAGGCTGCCATCCAGGTAAGCACAGTGTAGAATATTCCTTCCTGTTGGGGCAGCAACAGAATTGATGCATGCAAGTCTGAATTTAACCTACCAATTGACATTTTCTTTTTTATCAAAGGCCATCAGCCATACTTTTCCTGTCTTAGGTTCTTGGGTGACACCATTCTGCACAACAAATGCTGAATTATTTGAAACACACAAATCGAGTCTTCCAAATTATCACCTGCAAACTTGGGTCACAAAAAGAAAGAAAAGAAGAACAAGGAGAAGGTGTAGGAGAAGGAAGAGAAGGTGGAATGTTAGAAAAATTTTATTAGCAACTTCCTTATTGGTTTGGTGCTTTGAGAAGGCCATGTGCTTAAAATTTAGCACTGTTTTCTAATGAAATGTGATCTAAAATATGTATAGGGATGCCTCTTGGAAAGAGAAAATACCCCCAGACTGCTGTAATAATTATGGGCTATCTAGTGAGATGATCCTGGGTGTAATATGGACCAACTGCATAAAGCCCATAGGAAGTTATTTTGTTGCAACAGTGAGCACCTCGCATATGGGATCACTCCAGATGATTTGTTTTTACATGCAGATAAAGAGCTTGGTTGTGGTAAACAAAGAAATGTATTCGGTACATTTGATACAGGGTAACTAATCACTGTAATGGTCTTCCACTAACTGGAATACTACCTCACTCTAAACCAAACAAATTTACCCCAGTACTACCCAGTTTGAAAACCAGCAATTCCTTTTTCCTCAAGACAGATAAATAACTCAACATTCAATAATCTTTTATAAGCCTGATAAGGCAAAGGTATATTTGATAATCCTGCAATAGGATCATTCCAGAAAGTCATAGCATACAGATGTGGCATAAGGGTTACCAACTCTTATGCCACATCTGTACACTGTGACTTTCTGGAATGATGGCATTGATGAGATTGATTAAAAGTAGAAAAGAAACTGAAGTTCAGATTTTAAATAAAAAATAATTTGGATTTAGTTAGATAAAATAGTGCCAAAGGAAAATTCAAAATTCTTTCCTTCAGGTTTATCATAGCACATTGATTAAACCCCACAATGCCTGTTCCTTAATCTTCCAGAGAGGATTAATAAGCAACATAAGCAATGCAGAACAATATGAATGTCTATGAATTTAGATATTCACACCACCATTCTGCATTTCTAACTGCATTTATTTATAAGAGACAAAAATAAAGGCTGGTAGCCCTTATGTCAGCATCCCCAGCTAAGCTTCACAGAGGCAAGGTTCTATCCCCTTGTGGATGGACACAAAAGCTTTTTATTCCCAAGGAGGTAGTTCTGATTTTCAAATGTAAACTGTGCTAGAGCCACTTGTAGCTTAGTGTGTATATAACACTTCATTATTATTCTTCCCATATTGCCACCAAGACAAAAAAATTGGTCTCCTGGTAACCAGTGCCTGGAACCATATTAGCCTCTCTATTTGCAAGAAATGGGAATTTCATCTCATGACCATAAAATATCATTCCAGGTTCCGAAGAGGTGACAACACATGGATGACTGCTCTCATATGAAGAGCCCTAAAATATAAACCACAAAGCTTTTCTAGGAGGAATCCAATTCTAAACAGGGAGAGTTGATTCATCTGTTTGCTTCCTTTTAACTTTATTACCCACTCTCAAATTGAAGTGTTAAAAGAGTATCATGTTTCTAAAAATCATGAGGAACTGAGTTATGCCCGCATGGCAGTTCGTGTACTGCCATTATCGTATTCTGCCCACACTTAGCTAGGAGTTAGCTAGAAATAAGAGAGCTCTGAATGAAAGCTAGGCAGCCATGCCTGCATAAAGCTGGGCCCAAGCTAATAAGTCTTGCTGAAAACCAATTTTTTGTTGTTGTTGCTGTGCATTGTTGACTCATTAGCATGGCTATGTAGCTTAAAGTAAAGCTGTAGCTGTCACCAGTGAAGTAAGCTCACATCTGCTCAGGGCATGTATAGACATATTTATAGACCATTAAAAAAATAAGAGAAGAGAATTAGAGGGTTTTAAAATTACGAACAATAGACTTGGTGCCTGTGCTGCAGTCATCCGCAGCACACCAGTCAGCACAGTCTGCTGTTAGTTAGGATCTACTAATCCTTCTATGTCACATCTCAGGGAGCATATCACAGCTCCCAGAGTCACAGCTCTGTCTCTGTTCTGCTCCTGAGACAGCCCAGATGGACCCCATGGCTGCTGCAGAGGCCATGTTACGAAGACAACAATTGGCTTATGATTAATCTTAATTTTCCCTTACTAGTCATTGGTTTAGTCTCTTCTACAAATATTACCATTACAACAATGTAAATGCTTAGTAATCCTGATTTACAATAATGGCATATTATCCATTCCTAATTGCTATTCAATCCTAATTGTCTCCTTGAAACATGTATCTGATTAGATCAAGATTTAAAGACAAGAATCAGAGCAAGTGCTTAGGACCTCAGACCACTGAGGACAGGCAGGAGAAGGTCTGTCTGTCAAATTTGGAGGAGGTAACAGTGCAAGACAGTAGAGTATAGCTAGAAAAGAGGTTCCACTGTGCTTCTCTGTGGAAACTCCATCGCTATAACACCAGCTCTGCATCTGATGTTAAAAAAATTCTCTCTGGAGTGTGAGACACCACATGTCAGAAGTGTACTGTGAAACATATGTTCATGTTTTCCCTTTAAGATGGAGTATTTCACATTTCTTCTTTTATGTATACTTTAGATTACAGATGAATCTATTGTACCAAAATATGGGCAACTGCTTTCCAACATGGGAGACTGCCTTCCATGTTCAGCCTCCACGATTTTGGCTGTAAAGCATTTCAGCAGACTCTTGTACATTGATATTCATTACCTGTATGGCTTGATAACAGAAACATAAACAGGACAGTCAATAATATCAGCTCATATTGACCAGCTATTTCTATCCTGAAATAGGAATGCCAAGATTCCATTGATTCACATTCATGCATTGCATAAACATAAGGTAAAATTAATGTGTACAAGAAGGAGCACATGCTGTTATTACCATGTGGAGTAACCTGGGGATGCACTGCAGCACAAGCTGGTGTTTGAGACAGAGCTAGTCAATAAAATGCAAGGTATAAATTGCCACTGAATATCCCATGAACTCCAAATGTTGCTGGCTGTGACAAAGCTGTATTCCAGTCTTGTGCTACCACCAGTAGCTCCCTGCAAGCCCCAGGTGAGGCAGAGCGGGTACAAAACACATCTGACCAAGCTGGGTACCAAAATACCTCCCTCTTTCCTCTACAGAGCACTAAAGAAAGAGTATCCCACCTTTCACAACTGATTAAAAGTCAAAATTTTGTTCCCCTGACATGGTCTAAATATTTCACAGAATCATAGAATATCTCAAGTTGAAAAAGCCCTAAGGAGCACTAACTCCCTTCTCCAAGCAGGACCAACTAGAACTAAAGCATATGGCTAAAGGCACCACTGGCATGCTCCTTGAACTCTGACAGGCTAGGTGCCATAATTTCTTCCCTTGAGGGCCTGTTCCAGTCACTGATCATCCCCTCAGTGAAGAAACTTTATCTAAAGTCTAACCTGAACTTCTCCACATGCATTTTCCATTTCCTTGTGTCCTACTGCTGGCCACCAGAGAGCAGATTAGCACCTCTGCCTCTCGGAGAAGCACCCCTGCCTCTTGGAGAAGTTGTAGATTATGAGGAGGCTACCCTTCAGCCTTCTCCAAGTGAAAAAAAACGCAAGTAGCCTCAGCCACTGGTATTACATCTTTAGGAAGAAGTTCTTCACAGAAAGGGTGCTTGGGCATTGGAATGGGCTGCCCAGGGACGTGGTGGAGTCACCATCCCTGGAGGTGTTTCAGACAAGACTGGATGTGGCACTTTGTGCCATGGTCTAGTTAAGAAGGTGGTGTTTTTTCATATGTTGGACTCAGAGATCTCAGAGGTCTTTTCTAACCTAGTTGATTCTGTGGTTCTGTCTTATCCTCAAGACATTTTGCCATCTTGGTCACCCTTCTCTGGGCATGCTCTAACAACTTTATGTCTGTTTTATATTGTGGCTCCTGACAGCGCACACAGCACTCGAGGTGAAGTGGTCCCAGCCCAGAGCAGAGTGGGACAATCCCCTCCCTTGCCTGGCTTGCAATGCTGTGCCTGATGCACCCAGGACAGGGTTGGCCCTCCTGGCTGCCAGGGCCCTGCTGGCTCATGTTCAACTTTCCATGGACCAGGACCCCCAGGTCTCTTTTCACTGAGCTGCTCTTCAACTTCTTGCTCCCCAATCTGTAGGTGCCACCTTGTCCCAGTTGGACAATCCAGCACTTGCTCTTGTTAAATTCCATGCAGCTGGTGACTGTCCAGCTCTTGAGGCTGTCCAGATCTCTTTGCAACGCCTCTATACCACAGTTCCTCCTAATCTAGTAGCATCAGCAAACTTACTTACTGTACATTGGATTCTTGCACCCAGATCATTTATAAAAACACTAAAGAGCACTGGCCCTGAGACGGAGCCCAGGGGAATGCCACTATTGACTGGCCACCAGTCTGATGTGAGTTCATACACTATAATCCCTTGTGCCCTACTTGTGAGCCAGTTCTCACCAACTGCATGATGTGTTTATCCACCAGTGTGCCAGACAGATCACCCAGAAGGATACTGGGAGAGACAGCATCAAAAGCTTTGCTGAAACCACAAGGCCCCACATCTCCCCTTGGTCAACTAGATGGGTGACCTTGTCATAAGGGGGAATTAAGTTTGTTAAGCAGGACTTTGCCCTTGTGAATCTGTGCTGGCCATTACTAAGGACTGTGTTGTCTCTCAAGGGTTTTTCAGTAACTCCCAGAATAACCTTTTCCATAATTTTACTAATCACTGAAGTGATATGGACGGGCCTGTATTATTAAATAGAAGTAATCTCCTTACTCTTCTTGAAAACTGGGGCAACATTTGCCAGCTTCCAGACAAATGAGACTTCTCCAGACTCCTGAGACTGCTGAAAAATAATGGAGAGACGTTCTGTGATGACATGACATTGGCCAGCTTTCTCAGCACTGTGGGATGGAGACCCTACTCACCCTTGCTTTCAGGAGCACTGACAAGACTTTTCAGCTATTTTCTTACCTGGATTTGCTTGCTTTTTGACAAAATAAAACCCATTAAAAAAACCCCAACCCCAAAAGCAAACTGCTCAGCACAAACATTACCATTACAATGACAGCCTAAATGAAAATAACTAAATAAATATAAAACACCAATAAAAACATAATACCCCAAGAACTAGGTAGTTTAAGATTTTTTTTTTAAGAAGAAAGAAAGGTTCCTTAGGCAGAAGAGGAAAAGGCACTCCATCTGTCTTCTTGCCAAGTCAGGACTGGACCCTGGTCCTGTAGCTCTCCAGTTCCACAAACAAGCTTCACTGACACTCTCTGTTGGTGATGAGGAGGACCATATTTTATCCACCAGCACCCTGATGCTGTAAGACCTCTGTGCCCTACATTCTTATCTATTGAGGGCTCATCATCTAGTGTTTTCCAGGAAAAAAAAAAAAAGCAGCTCACTGATGAGAAGAAAAAGATAGCACAGAGCAGCTGCAGCTGTAATTGGCTGAAGGGCTAACAAATGACCTAATATTCTCCTAGCTAGGATTTATCCAGCTGCTCACTGTTCTGATTAAATAGGACTAATCCATCAGGCAAATATTGCTTTGTTGGTTCAAGAAATAAACTTACCTATTTCTTAATTTTTCTTTAATTTTATTATTAGAAGATAGAGTGCCATTTCTCTAATCTAATGTTTGTTCTAAATTATTCATGGATAATTTTGTAAATTAACATATAAACCTACTCCCTTAGAGCTCTCTTATGAAGCTGCTATTTCTGATCTTTATTTAAAATTGTGAATTAAAACGAAGCATAGGATGAACTAGTAAAACTCACTGACTTTTCAATCAGAGAATGTATCTCATACACATTGCAGGGTTTTTCCCAGAATTTGACCTCTGAAATAGGAAGCTAACAGTTATAAGTAGCATTTGATTGATTGCTATATATACTTATAATTTTCCCATTTCTGAAAAATGCTCCTCATTCCAAGATAAATATGCCCAATTAAATTGCAATCAATATAATTTTTTTGAAGTTATTCAGTTCCCATCATGAGAAATAACATAGAAGGAATGTTAAAAATGACTGAACTTTTGACAGTCCTCACCTTATTTCAGTTTCTCTTTCCTGATTCAGGGTCTCAGCATCCTGCCCTTAAACCCTTTTCCCTGAATACCTCACCGTGAGCCCACCAGCCACACACCACTATCCATGGATATTCTGCTACTGCTGCAATAGAGCACTTTCCATCTCATCACCATCTTTGTCTTAGCCTTCCTCATACTGAGGAGAATAATGATGCAAAGGCCCAAGTGTGGTGCTATGAAAGGAACTAAAGCCTTTGGTACCAGATAATGTACTACATTTGTTTCAGCTAATGTTATTGGTCTAGTGCTAGTAAATCTCACTTGATCTGCTAAGTCCTGCCAGAAGAACACATGTTATAAATATTAATAAAAAAGGGGAAAGAAAAAGGGAGAAAGCAGGAAAACAGAAGAGTATGGGAGCTTCCACTTGGAGCAGAGTCTTGTTATGCATATACTTAATGAGCAGAATGTTCCTTTTCCAGTGACATTTGTAAAAGCCAATTTCCAGCACCGTGTGCCTTTTGAAAGCCACTGAAATACACCACAAATCTTCCCTATCAAGCCATTCAAGAGCTTAGCATGGATAAAAACAAACAAATATATTCACTGTGTCAGCACTTTCTTTCCTCCATTGCACAAGTGACCTCCATCAATATCATGTTTCACTTCTGTTCCATATGACTGAGCTCGTGTTTCAGGATCTTACTCCCTGTCAGGGCAGAGATAGGTATGGCTTCTTTTCTGGGATATTTGCTATGGAAACCAGGAAAGATATTGGAAATGTTGGAAGATTTTTCAGATGGAACTGCTGGAATGGATCATGAAAGAAATAAAAGGCTAGATAGTTTTTGGATAGAAGTTCCAACTTCCAAGTCTCACTCTTCCTTTTAAATACACTATGTAGTTTATTTTCCAGAGAAATGGAACAGCAATCAAAGCTGCAACGTGACTAATATTTCACCAGATGGCAATATCAGGTGAAATATCAGGACTTTACCACATCCAGGTGGCCAGATAAAAGATTAGATTTTGGTGGGGCACTGGATCTGACTGACAAGGTGCATGTTTTGGCAATAGCAGTGTTCACTGTTTGGCTCTGTTCAGATCAAAAATCACAAATGTATTTCAAAGTCATTGTAACTGCAGAGTCAGACTCCATGATCCTGGTGGGTCCCTGCCAATTCATCATAGTCTGTGCAAATAATCAAAAGAATCAAAGGAAAGAGTATAAAAACAATTGCTCTCAATTTCAATTCATATTCTTGTTTAATGAATCAAGAGTATGCATGATGGAAAAGGACTCTGTGACCTTGCTTGCTCTGATTTCACATCTGCTCAGAAACAAAGGCAAAATAGAGAAGATAACATGAACTAAAGGTGCTATACATGTTAAGTGCAAGTGACTATTATTACTGAAAGAGCTGTGCGTGGATACAGTTCTTCAGCAAGAAACTGAGACTCAGGCAACTTACTGTCTCGCCTGAGGGACCCAATCACCAGCCACAGGTTCATTTCAACATTTCTGACATTTGGTCCTTAACTCTCTCTGACATCTGGGAGGCCCCTGGGACTTAGCCCTCCTGGCAGAACAGGAGGCAGCAGTTCTAGGGAATGGGTTTCTCCTGAGTGGAGCAATCATTTTCTTGTGCTGAAATTGTTGATTTTAGCTTGCTGTTAAGATCATTCCACACTTTCCATCTTCATCTTGAAGCTTATGAGAAGCCTGTGTTCAGTATAAGGCTCTGAGAAGCTGATCTAAAAAGAAATGTCAAGGCTTTTATGGTTATAAGAAACAGAGCCTTATAAAATTGTGATCATTAAGCCTCCTCAATCAAATAAAGCAAGAAAGAAAATTATTTCTAAAGGTTTTAGTAAACCTTTAGAAATTTTGCCATCCTGGGTGACTAAGTACTGCAATAAAATGCCAAATAGAGACTAATATATACTTACATCCTCCTAATTTCCTGGTTTCAATAAATCCAATATAATAAAATTGACAGATGCTATTTTATCTACTCAAGTGATTCATGAAGAGCCTGGAACTGCAATGCTGCAACAAGATATGACATTTCTGCTAGGGTTTGGGGTTTTTTAAATAGAAAGAAATGACTGGCCAAAGACTGGTGATAGCTTATAATTTGCCTAGCACAAAATGACAAGCTTGTCACCTTTGCCTACAGATGTAAGAGAATTGCTAAACTTGGCTATTTACCTATGTATTGCCTACCCAGACTGTTACTTTGAAATTGCTGAAGAGAAAGTAAAATAAATAAAGGAAACAGTTGAAATTTAAAGCTAAATTAGATATTTTTCATGTCGCCTGTTAAAATTATGTTAATTGGTATGCATTTTTAATGACAACATTAGCAGCAAGTAATAAAAAGTCAGCAGTATCTACACACGGATAAATAACAACACGCTAATGATAATTACATGAACCTTCTGTATAGTGACATGCGGGTCAGGAATTGAATTTGCACTCTCAAATTGAATCATCTATCAGGGCCCCACATCATCAGTAACAAATGTCACCAGTAGGGTTCATTTTCCTGTGTTTAGACTGCCCTCATGGTTTTGGTTGCTGCAATCCAGTAACAGATTATGTTTCAAGGCGGAATCTTGACACCTAATTGTACTCAATAGGAGTGTTGATTGCAAAAGAGTAGCAAAAAGATTGCAAAAGCAGCTTTTGAGTTTTGAAAAAGAGCCTATTTCAGACACTCAGAGAACCGAATTTCTACTTCATTTTTTAGGCATTTAAAAGGGCTTTTCCAATAATAAGAGGACTGACTTAAGTGTGTTTGCGGCTACATACTGACATAACTGCCTTGTTGAAGTGGGACCTTTTTTAAGTGTGTGGCTTTATCAGTGAAGTTTTATAGACTGAGCAAAGAGTTCCTGAATTACTGAAATCAGGCCAAATAGGAAATGATTGAAGGCAAATGGAAATGTTCCCTCTAGTTCCAGAGAAAATACAGATTTTTACATTCCTTTTTTTTCTTTTTTTTTTTTTTTTTTAACATAATGGAATATGCTTTCTTGTCATTACAGAACAAGATGACAAAGTAGCTGAAAATAATTCTTGGAAGATCAGAAGAACATGGTGCTTCCAAACATGACTTTATTCTGTGCTAACAGGAAATATTAGGCAGAATAAGTCACAAAACATGAGCTTGTTTGGAACCCTGAAAATGACATCTGCTCTGCCTTGCTTTAGGCACAGGCTGGACAATGTTTTGACTGTAAAGCCTGAGGTACACTGACATATGAAAAAGAAAAGCTTAGTTGCTGTGCTGAGCACAACAGGCAGCATTTGGGGAGCTGGGGGCTGCACGGGAGAAGGTCAGGAGTTGCCCTGGGTAGGAAACAGGTAGGTCCAGCCAGCTCTGAAACTGGTGTGAGCATCTCATAGCCTGCAAATCTTCACTGTTGAAGGAGACGTGGTGCTTCTGCTCCAATGCACTTTGGAAAAGGAGAAAAGGCAACCACAAAGGTCTGGGGGCACATGGGGAG
>NW_005054305.1:6455515-6509637 GCF_000277835.1 Geospiza fortis | reverse complement strand
CATTTTGGGGCACAGAGGTGAGGCACTGCACATCAGAGTGGGGACAGCTCAAGGGACTGCAGCCTGGGGCACCCCCGAGGAACTGTGCCCATGGAGCAGGGGGGAAATGAGCAAGGAACAGCAGAAAGAAACCATTAGGTGCAGGACCTGCCCATGCACCCATGGAATGAATAAGGAAGGGCTTAGGGTAATCCACAGCAAACCCAAGGCAGGTGTTGCCAGTAAGAGAAATAGAGATGTTTGCCTTAAGCCTGGGAAACAGGAAGGAAAGAGTTACTTTCTCATTTATGACACCCCCCACCAAATACCTCGATCAGAAGATGGTGCTTATTGACATGAAATCAAGTAAAAATTCCCCCATTTGAAACTGTTTCACCCATGACACCTGTTTTCAGTTGTAATGGTTGAAATAGCTAAGACCTAGTGAAATGTTTGCTTATAAATACACAATGGATGATGGAGAATTTGCCACAAGTCTTGATGCTTCAGGACCTCATTACAGAGATTTATCCTTTTCCTCTCATTGTTAAAAACATAACTTTAAATTGCTCAGTTTAGCTTCTAGCCAATATATTTTTTACACCTTCAACAAATAGTTATCTATTAAAAATCCATATTCAAGTCATTTCTTTACCTATCTTCAGTATTTAGACACTATGAACCTTCAAAGTCTTTTATCTCCAGTCTTTTGCAAGTAATTTTACAGCTATTTGGCAAATTCTTACTAAGTTTTCAAAGTTATTAATTAGTTGTGGACACCTGAATTGGTGGGGTTTAGCGGCAGTTGCAGAAAAGCCAAAAAAAGAGTTAATACCATCTCTACATTCTAATTTAAATCAAACTGGGATTGTCTATTACCAAAAGGAAAAAAAAAGACTAATTTTTTTGCTCAATCTATTAAATTTGGTGATTATCCATGTAAGAGTAAGAAATTTTTAACTCAGCCTGTATTTTTGTGAATTTTAACTTGGACTGATATATACTGTGTTAATTCAATAAGCTTTTGCTCAGTTTTCATGAGAAAAAGATGAATTCTGCTCATATTGCAGGCACAAAGAGAATGGTGAAACCATGGTTTCGTGAAAGTCAAATTAAATTTTTAAAATACAGTATAGTTCTTAGGAAGACTAAAATAAAGATAAAGTTAATTACACATTGAAGTGTAATTTGCATTTAAATTTAAATAATGGGGATGTACATTTAGTCAAATGTTGCAAACAAAAGGGAAAGAATTAACATTTTCTTCCTGGAATAATCTGTCTACTTTTATTTTTAATTAAACTGGGTATATCAGGTATGTATAGATCATGAAAATAATGAGAAATAATGCATAAATCTAATAGTCTAATAGAATATTTCTCCCTTTGAATATTTCTTAATGGGGTCAGAACTCCAGCTTGTGATTTTGAGAAGTTTTTTTATCCTAAAATCCTAAATCCAAATCCTTTAACAGACTTGAGAAGCCAGGGTTACATTCCTTAGCACAGGATACAGAAACATGAGTGATTAGCCCAACAAAAGGTTGCTTTATATGTGTTCCCTCCCACTTAAATAACTTCCCTGAGTCCAGTCACCTATCCCAAAGCAATGACAAGGGATTGAAAAGAGGAAGAAATTATTGCACACACTTGGAATCCTATACAAACACTTTTTTTTTTTTTAACAAGTATGATTCAGGATTACTTCTCTTGAATATAGTATACAATGTTCACAAGGATGATTTTTACTGGAAATGTCATCTGGGCTCTACCCATATTTACCTCTTCAGCATACCAAGCACACCTTGGAATTCTGCTCACCAAATATCTTCATCAGGTGTTTTGGGAACCAGTAATTTAGTTGTAAATCCTGCTTATCAAGATTGATAGATTAGTTAATACCCATGACAGGAACTCCATTGCCTTATATAACCTGAATAACAGAGTCCTGAGGAAAGCCAGAGATGGTATGAACAGGGTGGTTACCAATAGAACCTTCCTTTTTCTTTCTTCACTGAATGTTCCTTCAGCAGAAATTGGCTGGGACCATCCTTTCACACAGCTTACATGAGCCAAGGTTAAGATGAATTCTGCTGGGACTGGTGAGACTGCATGAACAGAAGAAGAATATTTGAAAGCCAAATAGTGAAAAATAGGAGAAAACAATAATGAATAATAACTAACAATATTACTATTTATAAATAATAGCTAATAATTAGGAGAATAATACTATTTTCTTTATAATAATAACATTTTAGTTGATTGTCAGAAGGAAAATTCCCCCCATCTGTCTAAGCATTTTTTCATCTGACAGCTCTGAGACACATAATTGCAGCAACATGGTTTTTATACATCGCCATAACCTGAGGACTTACATTCACAGACCAAAACAGGGAAAAAAGTCCAAAATAAAGATAAGAGAAAGGCAGAGTCCTTGTGTTAGAAAGATGAAATTAGAAAGAAAAGATAACACCTTTACTCCCAAAGAGAGGAGGTCCTCATTCCTTTGTGCAGGCCTCCTGCTACTGGCTTGCCTGATTATGTTTTTGTAGGGATGGGCTATTCTTGAGTTCAGATGAGTCATCCTTGAAAATCAGCCAGTTCTTCTGGACCCTTGTTTTCTCCAAAGCTGTATCCCATGGGGTTCTCCCAGGCAGATCTTTGGACTTGTGAATGTATAAAAGAACCAGCCTCCATCCCAAACACATCCAACTGTGTCTCCACTATCTTTTGTAGATAAGCATCACTGAGAAATGAGGACTTGTCTCAAAGGCTTGTCTCAATGTTAGCAGCCAACAAATGTTGAACAAGTAAAACTCCAAGGAATTAAAAAATCAGAGCAAAGGCAGCAGATGCAGGAGAAACCACACCACTGGAGAAGTCAGAGCAGTAAAATGAGAAGGAAAGGAAAGGTATGGAAGGAATACAATCAGAGGGTTAGAAGGGGAGCTGGAGAAAGGTTACAGTTCTGAGGCAGATATCATGAAAAGCTGAGAGCATTGATATTGTGGGTGTTCTTGCCTGAGGAAAAATACAACACTCTTTGCAAAAGACAATGAAAATTCCAATATGTCTTGTAAATACTGGAGAAAGGAATTTCTTGCCTCTATTAGAGATCTGAATTTTTCTTTCTGCCTTCTGTGAAGTAAATTCTGGCTTTCAGAAGTACAGATGACTGACACAGCATGTTTAAAGAAAAGAAAAAAAAAAACCAGATTGTACTGAAAGAGCTGAGGTGATAGATGTGTAATGCTGAGCCCAACAGTATAAGTGAGCTACGTCTGTATTTTCATTTTGAGAACATAAGCTTGTTAAGCTGCTGAATGAGAAAAAAACTGAGAAACACAACAGTGAGGAGATCATGAGTAAAATCTGCAACTATGTTAATCTTACACTTAACAGCTTTCCAGCAAAGCACAGCAACAAACGATAGAAGGAAGAATAAGATCAAAAGTTAAAACAATTCTTTGCGCAGACTCAGGCCCACTCTTAGGGTTACCACATTACTGCTTGAAATTTTCAGGCTAAATGTGTGTCTCTAGTGCAGCAATTCTGATATGACCACATTCCCTGATGACTGAGGTATGCCTGTAAAAGTGATACATCTCAGACTCCTTGTCTGCTTGTGCTTTCACATGTGAGGAACTCACGCACAGGAAATAAACCCTGTGCATCCTGACAGACATCTTGGCTTCTTCTGTGACTGTAAATTAAGAGGCATCCAGGATTTTTTCAGCAATTAAACACAGTCATGCCTACTAATACCCTGTAGGAACAACTTCTACTGGGGTTCTGGCCTGCACCAAGAGGCTCCATTCCAGGGAAGTCCCAGTGCTGGCTCTGCCAGTTGGCCTTGGAGCTCACAAACATTTCCAGACACAGGTACAAACATTCCCAGATGTCGGTAGTTTAGGCAGTATGGCCTGCTGTCCACACTGCCTGAAGGGCAAGGTCCTCCTGCCTACCAGGACAATAATTTCAGCATAAAATGTCTTTAGCAGATGTACTCTGGAACTACAATGAAATTTACATGCATAATGCACACAAATGCATGTGTAATTAAGAGGCAATCAGGATTACCCCACCCATGTACTTTGGGACACTTTATGGGCTTGTGCTACATAACTCTGCTTCATTCCCTGTTGCTCCAAAGTGAATACAGTGAATTCATGCATCTCTTAGTAGGAGGATGAGTAAAAAGTACATTAATAAGTTTTAGAGTGAAAGTAAAGAGACAACTAAAGAGTAATAATTTTGAAATATAAGGAAAGGTTATTGTTTAATATCAAGTACTTTTTAAAGTAAAACACTATCACTTAAGCAATAATAAACCTACTTCTCTATGCCATCAATTTTGATAGACGTTCTGTGTGTATGAACCCCATAGTCTTTAATAACATTTTGCATCAAGCAGAAGAAAGATTATTTTTGAGGCATGAACAAGGAATGTTTTTCCTTTCTAAATGTCTGATTAGTATTTATTTTTTTCACACTCCTGCATCCGCCAAAGCTGAGACCTCTCCTGCTTGGTCGAAGGATATAGAATTTATTTATTTTCTGCAACAGCTCCTTCTTGGCAAAGTGACAGGGGGGGCATCACTGCAGAGGGCTGATAGTGGCAGCTGCAGTAGGGGTTTTGCTGCACTTTGGTTGGTTGGATGTTCAACTTTGGAATCCTTCTGCATACGCATTCCAGTTCCAAACAAATCTCAGTCTATTCTAAGGAAAAAAATGATCAAAACATAAATGATGCCGTGGTTTTCTTTATTTTCTGTGTGCATGCTTTCAACCAGTCTTTACTTCATGTACATGCAATGCTTCTGCATGAGGAGGCTCCAAACCATATATTAACATTAGAGGAAATAGATTCTTTCTTCTTGACAAGTGACAGAGATCTCTTCACAGGTAAAATGAACATAAAGTTGATTTAGAATCCTGTAATAGTGAACTGGTACCCATTTACACTTCCTAACACTGGAGCAAATAACTACCAGCTGTATAGCCACAGAAAACCAGCCAAAAAATACTAAATTCTGCAAAATGTGTAAGAAAGTGAGGAAGTGCAGCTGATTTAGTGTTTACAACAGGTGAATTAGTCCTTTGAAATTATTTTTGTGTGATGTATAAAAGGGATTTAATCTCTTGGGCTCTTCATGTTTTAGACCAAACATACATTATCCTCACTATTTCATTATTGTTCTTCTGTAGTTAGCATTACAGTTCATTTTCTGATATTCAGTATGGACCTTTCTTTTTGTTTCAGGACTAGCTTTATCGTGATAAAAACATATACTGTGTCAAGGTACTATTTTCTTCATAGTTTGTCTTTATGATCTGAATATCATAGCTCTTCTCTTGTCTATTGTATATTATTGATCTTGAACACCTTGAAACCAATTTTACATTCTAAATTTTGGAAATTTTCAATAATGGTTGGGAGATATTTTAAAATTTAGCTTAAAATTACTTGATGGGCTTGGATTGTCACAAAGTTTTTTAGTGTTTCTTTTTCAGTTCAAACAAGGTTTTGAAGAAGGAAGTCAATTTTTACTGCAGAAAAGTGGTAAGTGATAGCCAGAGGACAACTTTTAACAATGTTTCCTCTTCTGGAGCACTTCTTTTCTTGAGGAAAAGTAGTACACAAAAAGTGATAACCTACAGTACAAGCTTGTAATGCTGAAATCAGAAATGCCAAACAAAAAAATCAAGTTTGATCAGGAAAGGGCATTAAATACAACAACAAAAAAGGCATTCTTGATGGACATCAGCAGTTAGGAAGAATAGCAAAGTGACAGCTGCTCAGCTACGCAAAGGAGAGGGAAAACTACCCCTAAAAATATTGATTATTATCAGATAATTAGCATAATTGGCACAAGTGAGAAAAGGGTACATCTCAGTCTTAAGTTAGAGAGAACATCTATGAACTGTATGTTTTATACTGATGTGAGCTGTGATACTGTCACTGGGGAGCACTTGAAGTGGGGTTGAGTCTGCCACAGGGCCACCAGGACTTATCTTCCAGAACCTGTGGAATTAGGTGATGCAGGGAAAACTGGGGAAGGATGAAAATAATAACCACTTAGATTTAAAAAAAAACCCAGAAGTGACAGGGAGTTAGTATCATCAGCTTCATTTCATTCTCTAGAAGAGTGTTAGCACAACTCAATGGTTTATAAGCGCCCCAGAGATAAAAAAATAAACCATCTATGGTCAATATGGATTGGTGAAGAAGATGAGCCAACCCAGTCTAATCTCCCTCCCTAACAGAGTAACAGGCTCTGTGGACTTAAGAGCAGTAGATCTCACACTTACATTTCAGTAAAGCATTATTTCCATGACATTTCATAGGTAAACTGGAAAAATAAGGTCTAGGCAAGACTGTAAACCAGTGTCGTGTTTTGAGAGGAAGTGAGTTTTTTGGGATGCTGCGGTCAAACCAATGGGTGCCCAGATTTGAATATTGGCACCTGGTGTGGCCACTGGGGACATGGATAGGACTCTGAGAACACAGGGGTTAAAAGCAGAGAACTCCCAGGAAACCTTTCTCTCTTGGGTTCTAGGTCAGACCTCCCCCTGCCCGGCTGCCGGCTGGGCGGGGAAGGGGAACCCCACCCCCCCCCCCCCCCCCCCCCGCGAGAGAGAGAGAGCCAGCCTGTGCCTGTGCCTGTGCCTGTGCCTGTGCCTGTGCCTGTGCCTGTGCCACCTTGAAATTTGATAGCATGGCCGGCCAAGAAGGAGAAGGGGGTGTGCAGTGAGAAGGTGCCCGGCAGGGCAGCGTGGGAGTTCTGGACAGGCAGAGACTGAGATTTTAACCCTTTTCTTGGATGATGGAAACCTTACAAATGCTAATCCTCCTGGAGCTGAATGAGAAGAGAGATAGAGATAAGAGGAAATGGGCCACGAGAGAAGTGGAGAAGAATCTTAGGTGGGAGGAGATGATGGAGTGGCCTTTGGCTGGACTTTTCTTGTACAGCCATGGACAGAACCATTTTTTCCTGTGACACAGAGACTGCATTTAGGGGGAGGCAATGGCTCAGAGCTAAGGGAGTGCATTGATGTTATGTGAAGGAGTGTGTGAACAGAGACAACAGGTGAGGAGGGTGGTTGGTGCCCTCCATCTTCAGTGGAAGAGAAGATCTGTGTTTTTGAGACCTTCGGCCCAGGGGGTGAAATCTGGGGGCGACAGGTGTCCCGAAAGTGAGAGACTGTGCTCTTTTATGGAACTAGACAAAGCACCCTTAAAAGGAAAACCCTAGAAGCAGCTCTGGTCCATGCGCAATGGTGAGAGCACGGGGCATGGAAGGAAGAGGTCACAATGGCAATGATCTCCGGGCGGTGCCACGAGTGACAGGAAACACAAGAGGTCTCAACTGTGTTTCCAGGAGAAGCCTGCGGCACAAGAGGGACTCCTCACCCCTTGATGAACGGAGAATTGATTATCTAAAGGGTGGTGATGGACTGAGAGTTGGTGATCTGAGGGATGAATGTATTGGAAATTTGGTGGGGGGAGAAGGAAATGTTTTTGGAAGGTTTTTATTCTTTCTCTGTGTTTCTTTTTACATATAGTTGTAGGTTAATAACGTTTTCTCTTCTTTATTTCTAAGTGGGAGCCTGATTTGCTCTATTCCTGGTCACATCTCACAGCAGAAATCAGGGAGAGTGTATTTTCATGAGGGCGCTGGCATTGCGACAGCGTCAAACCACGACAACCAGTTAGTCAAAAATGGGGGGAAAACCATTCTGACACAGTCATGGCAGCAACAGCAGCAGAGTCAGTTCTGGCTTGGCTCTGGTTCCTTGTAGCATTTCAGTCAATGAGATGAGTGGTGGCACACAAACTGGAAGATTGGGCTTGATGGCTTAATGAGGGCCCTTCAACTGGAGCTTTCCTGTGATAGCACGGTCCTCTTTTCTGAATTTGCAGATGATACCAACCTAAGAAATCCTGTAAGCTTCTTGAGACAGAGAATTGGATTTTAAAATGATTTGGACAAGTTCAAGTTATGGTTTAAAAGCTTATGATATCACTAAGTACCAATAAACAGAATATTCTATACTTAGAAATAATTCTTCAAATACAGTATGGGGAAGAAGAAGCTAAAAGCAGCTTTACTGAAAAGGATGCAGGGAGTTACTGGGCCCAAATTGAACCCAAGTCAAACAGGTCATTGACAAACCAAACACTGATCTGGGACACAGGGTACAATTTTAGCCTCTAGGGCATGCAGACCAGTCCCACCTTTTGGCTCAGCCTCAAGCTGAGACAATGCATTCACTCTTGGCATCTGAAAACAGAAAGAATATGAACTAACTGGAGGGAGTCCACAGAAGATCAATGAAAATATTAGGAGTTTTGAAAACATGACCTATCAAGAAAGGCTGATTATTAGGATTATTTGAATTAAACAATGGAAAAGCAAGAGAGAAAAATCAGCAGCCTAGATATCTAAAATACTGCTGGAAAGAGTCTAGGAAGAAGTTATTTTCCATGCCTGTGAAGAGTAGATAAGACTGAATGGGCTTAAACAGCAGCAAGGAAGATCTGGGTTAAACATTAGGGTAAGCCCTCTAATTAAGTGTGAGAGCAGTGAAGCACTGAAACAAACTGCCCATGAGTGAAGGCCGTGCCAGGTGGGCGAAGCAAACCTTTACCACCACCACCAGCACCACCCTCAGCAGTGTGAGACTACTGAGGAGCACCAGAGACAAACTGGCCTTTGGATTTCTGGCAATTCTCTTTCTTAAGTTCTAAATTATGTGAATAAAATCAGCCTTCTTTTTGCAGCAGAAGAAATTCTCTAAGACTTAATCCTGATTTAAATGTACTTCATAGCCCACTTTTCTAATGCTTCGCTCTGCTCCAGTTGTCCTTAATCTTTTTATTTTTGTAACTGTGTCACAATTATCAGATGCCAAAGAGAAGAACCAGTTGTGACAGACACCTCACACGCATTCCTTTCTATTCCTCACAAGAGTGATTTCATTTTCTGCCCAAGATTCTCTAAATCCTTTTTTATTAAGTATTCGAGTATCACTGGCACCATTGTACGTATAATTCCTCTTTGCTGTCACCTCCACACTTCATAAAGGTCTTGACATTATTTCTCGAAAAGTTTAGAAGATGCAGAATGGAGAAAGTACCTTCCCCAAATCCAGTAATACTCTTCAAATTCCTTTGAATCCCATGGCTATTTTCACTGCCCTTTCACTTGATTTTGAAGGAACTGAAAAGACAAAAAAAGATTTCCCCTCCAACTTAGACTAATTCTTTCTAGGAAGCATGACGCACTTATCTGAGATAGGTGACACTGACTGTATTTCTGGATTACTTTTTGAGCTGTCCTACACAACAAAGAACACAATTAAGACTTGTGTGGCAGTGCAAGCAAGTAATTTTATAACCAGAAAACTAATGCTCTGAAATTCCTATTTTAGAAAATCTAAACAAAGCCCATCAATTTGAATAATGTTGAGCATATAGTAACTTAAATTTTATAACCAGAAAAAAACCTTCAAACATAGTTTTTAAGAAACTAGCCATGAATTTTCGTAATTTTATTCTATCAACTGTGGGCCTGTTTTTCCTTAAATATTTCAATTTCTCTCTGAATTTAGAGCTACAAAAGTTGTTTCTAATTCTTGCAATTCTGCAGATACTAAAAAATTAAAACAATTCACAGGATCACTTGTTCCAAAAATGCAACTAGGATTCTTTTTCTCTAGTCTCATGCTATCTCTATTATCCATGCTTCTTTCCTGTGACAGACTAGGCTGACACTGAGTTAGATTGGATCATCTTAGGGATATTTTCCAACCTTAAAAATTGTATGATTTTACCTTTGTTAGTTCTGTTTTCCTCATATTCTGAGGACACTTTGGACTTGCTGAACTGTAAATGATCACTTCTGGATGGAAACTGGGATGATGGTCTATTCTGACTCCTGCAGGTCACCTCCTGCTCACCCTCATTAAAAAAACTGAGGCGTGGACATTTTCACTCAATAATCTAAAGGAAGTCGAGGAACAGTGTGTGACTGCATTTCTACAGCTACTCCATTATTTTTCCCAAAGACTCCATCTTATTCTGCACAATGCAGAAGTAAATGAGTGAAGATAGAGGCACCGCCTACAAGTCTCTCCACCATTGTCCAGACTTGCTCCTTTAAATACCAGAAATGCACACAGCAATAGCAAAGATTCTGCACAACAGATGTTGGGCTGAGAATTCCCAATCAAGGGGAATGAAAATGTGATTTGCTGAATGATCTGAGCAGTTGGGAATCAGAAGCAAATAAGACTACAGCAAGGACCAATATTTGACCAACCCCGCACATCTTCCCCTTTATTTTGATATCAACAGTAATTTATTTTTCTCAATATAGCAATGATTTCTTATTAATAGAAGCCAACTATCCAGGATAATCAGCGTATTTCCAAATCTGTTTTTTTCTATGTGGGATGTTAAACTATTCTCTGTCCTGCTGGCAGAAGCATGAGGATGCCAGAGATATTTGAATATAGCTCTCAGTTTTTGTTGGAAAGACATGGAGATAAAACTGATGGATGGAATAATCTCTAGAAGATCAGGACAAAGGACACAGAACATAAAGGTGACCTGTACACAGAAACTCACATTTATCCAGTGTCATCAGCTTCCAAACAGTACAATCTAGATATTTTGCCCCCACAACTATGTGAAACAACTGTTGATATCATCGCTGATGGTGAATCAAGAGGCATCTCCCAAGCTCTGAGCACGAACCTTCAATACTTAAAAGCAAGTGCCTGACATTTAACTGAGATACAAGTTTCTCTTATCAGTGCCTTCTATGTATTTGCAGAGTGCCAGTGTCCAGGTCCCTGAATTATCTCAATGAATGTGGCTTTATTTCTATGTCTAGCTCAGTTTCTATAAAAACCCAGCCATACAAATAATCCACTCTGCCTCCACAAGCAGTTACCAGCAGGTAACACGTGACTATCTACCTTCCTTAGCATGGAAAGATGTCTCCAAAGTGGTGGTGCTCCAAGATATTTTAACTGAATAGGTTTAGATTAGATTTAGATAGATTTAGATTAGATATTAACAAGAAATTCTATACTGTGAAGGTGGTGGGATGCTGGAACAGATTGCCCAGAAAAGCTGTGGATGCCCTGTCCCTGGAAGTGTTCAAGGTCAGGCTGATGGGGCTTTGTGCAACCTGGTCTAGTGGAAGGTGTCCTGGCCCATGGCAGGGAAGTTGGAACTAGATGGTCTTTAAGACTTCTTCCAGCCTAAACCATTCCATTCCATGCTTGATGGTCCTTCCACTGTAAGCCTGCCATCCAACAAAGGCCAGGCTTGGTAACAGCACACCCTCTGCACACCAAGCTGTGCTAATACCTTCATATTATATTCTGTGGAGCCCCTCAGTACAAAGAGCTTTGTTCTGCCGCTCTTCATCCACAAGTGACAAAGGAAACTGTGGGGTAGGGAAAAAAAAAAAAAAAGAAAAAGCTGTGTCTTGCTACAGTGTCTCTGGCCTGGGGAAGAATTTTTTCCAGTGTATCATTACTTCAATTCCAGACTGAATGACTCAGACAGTGCCAAGAGCAGGAAAGGATGTTGTGAGCTTCAGGGCATAATTTCTACTGAAAGCCAAGTTCCAGGACTGGGGAGGGGGAAGGAAGGCTTGTTTTCACTACAGATAAAGGAAAGACGAAGCTAGAAACCCTCAGTATTTGCAGCAGGCTTTCTCCGTGCTGTGTACTCTTGCCGGGGGACAGGAATGCTCGGAGACCACAGCAGCCTGTTTTCTCCTGATGCCATCTGCTGGCTGAACTGCCAGGGTAAGGCTGGGTTCGCTGACAGAAAAGCAGTCACAAGGCTTCACCTCACAACACTTGCAAGGTCCTTAGAAAACCCCTCAGAAAAACCGAATACTTATTTTTTAAGATGGAATAAAAATGCACAAAATTATCTTACAGGCTTAAAATGAAGGAAAAGACAAACGTTAATATTTAGCTAGTACAGCTTTAACAAAATTATTTACACTTCAATGCTCAGATGAAAAATAAAATAATTTTTAAAAAGCTGTTACTGCCAGAAACAGAGCTGGTCCCTGCTTTGGCACAGGCCTGTGGAAAAATAACCAATTCTAACCAGAATAAACTAAGTTAAATTATCTGCATGACAGTAGATATTGAGGGGGTTTGCTAGATGGATATTGGATGTGAAGAAAAGATCACTGAATTATAAATTGCAGAGGTTGATATTGCCTTCTTTCTGCATTTGGACAGATTTTGGCAGACGGCTGTCATCTGCTGCTAACAAGACCCTCAGATGGTGTCACATCTGAAATAATGACAGGAGGCTAGAAAAAAGATGGTGTTTAGGATATTTGCGAGCAAGCTTGTGAAAAAGCTGCTTGTTGTTCATCCTGCTACATTTTGCACCCTCACCATCAGTACTCAAAGCTCTCTGTGCAGATTAACATGATGAGAATATTGTGGTTTTTTACATTTTAATATAATGACTACTGAATTTCCACCTCAGAAAGGCCTTCCAGACCTGAGGAAATAACTGCTTTGAGGAATATAACTTGGACTGGTTGCCTTTCATGCACTATGGACATTTAATTTCTTCTGCTGTGGGAATAGGAAATGAGGGAAGTGCATGCTGGGATGGTTGCTTCCGTGAAGGATGTTCTGGATGGGGTTGTAGACAGAGGCAAAGCACTAAAATACACCCAGCATAAACTACCTGAAGTAAGATAATCACTTTCATCCACAAACTATTCTACTTAAACAACTTACTATTCAAAACCTAGTTTAATTTTCCTAGTATAAGATGATTAATACTTGAATTACATTAGAATTAATTCAAACTGTGTCTTACATCATTGTAACTGAGAAATCCTTTACAAAGGGCTGACTTCTTGCTCCCATTTCTAGTTCATCAACCTGTACATACAACAGATGTGCACAAGGAGAATCTCCTGCCTAAGGCACTGAACATAAAATAAATAAACAAATGACAAATATTATTTTATCTCTTTATTTTTTTCCAGAATATTTTAATATTGAAGCCCAAGTTGTTATTTTCAAGGGACAGGGAAGGGGGAAAGGAAAGGGAGAAAAGTTATGAAGACAAATTATTTTATTTAATTTATGGTTTTGTGAATGGTCATTTCTGTAGGCAACAAAAGGTTGTTTTCTTAAAAAAAATAATAAAACAAACAGCACCATTAAAGAAAGCATGATCCCTGAATTCTAAACAAAACACTGTCTTGAAACACAAAAATTTGCTAAAATGCTTGTTTCACCCAGTCACATCTGGTGGGGTAACAAAGCAAAGCATAACAGCATTAAACTGTAGCAATCTTGCTGAAACCAACTACACCCCCTTCTGAAAATTCAGAGAACGACTTTCCGAGCTTGTCCTGTGGGGATAACATTTTCTTTGGTAGAGGATTGAAGGAGGGTATTTACTTCACTGAATGCAGATAGAAAAAGTATCTATGCACGTTAGGGATCTCCCCAATAAATCTGTATTTCTCATGCATGTTAGGTACGAGTGGATTTCACATTGCTGTTATACTGCAGGAGTAATACTGCCCTATAAAGGCATAGAATGGCTAATGTTGAACAGATGTAAACATTCAGAATACTGACAAAAAAAAATTACATACACACAAAAAACCCTGTACTGAAAATGTGAACCGAGTTAAGTTTCCATAAAGCAGAAAAAATATTTTACAGCAGTACAAGAGAATTATGGCAACAAAGTAAAGCACTTTTCTTGTAACATTCATGAACAGTACAAATACAACAAAGTTATTCTACGGACTAAATTATTCTTTAACTATCAAATATAGTACAAAGCGAAATATTATGTGCTATAAAAGAAGCAGCTCCTTAAATTAGACTAAAAAATGCTTTTTTTTTTCCTTTTCATTGGTTTTACAGTGACAAAGCATGATGACCGAAGACAACAGGATTTCATAGATCCAGAAACATTTAGCCACACAGGTCCATGATAAAGCCACTGAATATTTCGCTGCTTCCCCCACCTCCGGAGCTCCGCAGAGCCACGGAAGATGAGCCGCTTCGCTGCTGCCAGGAGACTGCAGAAGTCATTCAGTGTTCAGAGCAGGGCCCTTCATGTGCGTCAGCTAAAATGATCCCTTTTGGTGACACTTCTCAGCTCATCTCGACTGTTTATCCTGGTACTTCACCACACCTTGGAGAAACTGCTAAACCAGAGGCTACAATAACGATTCTGAAATTGTGCGTGTGTTCACAAGGGGAAGGGGGTGCAGCATAAGGTAATTTTACTTCAGAAATTGCATTATAAAGCACCATATGCACCAGCTTAAAAACTGTGCAAGGAATTGCAGGGCCCTGAAAAACCATCTGCACATTCTGTAGCTTACCCTGACAACATGCACCACCCTCAAGAAGGAAGTCTATAGTACAGAGAATATACCTTTCGCTTTATGGCTCAACCTTTATTTTTGTCTTTTAAATGCTATTTCATGTACTAGATCTTAGCAGATAAATAAAATGCAAACAGGGAGCATCCAGTTCACCATTTCTTAATTATTTTTTTAACATTATTTCAAAGGGAGTTTCTGCTTGGAAAATTATTTCAGAGCAGAAACACATAAACACACTCACTGCAAATGCCCTAACATTATCTGCATATCTCACAGGTATGCAATTTAAACAACAAAGAGGGAGGAAAGAAAAAAGCGTTTCTCCCTCTCACCCAAAAGTGCTGCTCCAGGGGTAGGAGTAGGGGGACAATTTTTGAGATTTAAAAACAAAAAAAAGGTAAATTATACATGCTGGACATTGGGACACATACGTACGTACACACAAACACAGAGCAGTGTGTTCTTAAGTAATTCTTCCACCACTTTTCAGTGCATAAACTATTAACAACCCACGGTGCAAACGGCATGGTCATCAGAAAACACAATGACATTGAGCCTGAAACCTGAACAATCAAACAACAACAAAAAAAGGAGTAATTCAAAATTAATGTCTAAATGTGACTGTGTTCTTACCAAAGGCCTAGGGTCACTCACCCCTAGGCATTTGTGTGATACCAAAATCCATGTAAGGTTTTCAGTCACGCTAGGATTCAATCAGGCTCTCACATCACCGTGGTTGCTTTTGAGTATTTTCATACCCTAAACCTAATCTGTAACAACATTTCACCACTGTTGCTAACTAATTGCTCGAATTTATTCCTGGTGCATCTCCAATGACTCCAAAATGAAAGGAGTGGAACTGCACTATGGAAGAGTTTGGTCAGTTGTGTAATGTTACATAGCACCATCCAGTCTAATGCCATTTAAAACACATTTTATCATGACCTCACACATGCAAGTTGCAATCCTGATACAAAAATGACAACATGACATGAATGAGTGACCTACCACATTAGTCACACTCTTACCCTTCAAACAAAGGAAAACTATACTGTGGCTGGAATTTATTTCTGCATTATGTCAGTCAATACAAGAACTATTTCAAGATGCAACTACAAACAAATATTGACTTATGTGCTGTGGACAGGAAAACCTGAGCTAGAAATAAAGATTCCCAGCAGGCTTATATAAACATAGGTAAATAGAAGTCTAAGACTGGTTGCTCTCTTTTTTTTTTTTTTAAAATAGAAGATCCTATCTCTACCAAGTATAAATACAATGCAATACAATTCCAATACAAAGGCTCCTCAACTATGAATCTGATATACATTAACTGACTACACTCATGCTTACTCATGAGTATTGCCCAGTTGCTGTTTCACCAGCAGCTGGCATAGCAGTGATGCTAATTTTCACTTGGTTACTTTTAGGTTTTTGCTTGGCTGGCTTATTTTCCTACCAGAAGACCTGAAAGTGCTGAGAAGCCATTCCTTAGTTCACATGTCATATTAAGGAGCACTTTTGTATAGAAAAAAAAGTATTATTGTATCAGCAACAAATTTGTTAGTTATTACAAATGGCCTTTGTACCACACAGTGTCAAAAATAATATTGATATGTTGCTAATTACAATAAAAGAGAACATCAAGGTGCACCATAGAGCTTCCTATGACAGGAATGTATGTTGTAGATATTCCAGCTCACTTTTAAGACAATAAACGGCATTTATCATGTTTGTGAGAATGGTCCCGCAAGAAAATAAATATGGTTCCTTCACTCAGCAGAACCTCACTAATAAGCCCCCGAGCCAGGGAGACTGGTTACAGCTGATGAAAAGCACACAAAGATCAGACAAAAAAAGTATGCTCTAAAATATAGCATACTTTTAATTTCCTAAATGTAGCTCTATCATTCACATTGGTACTTCAGAATGCAACAGTTCACTGCATGAAGAAACCAAGCAGTCTTACATCTCACACATTCTTACTACACTGCTCTCTTAAAACTGTGCAAGGAAAATCAGTTTGCTCAGGCAGGCTGTAAGGTCTTTGGATTAGTGAGGTTCTACTGTGATGGTAAAAAAAACGTGTTTCTCTTGATGCTGACATTTGGGCAGACCCAACCACATACTGGCAGGTGACTTAAACTCCACATGTTGTGTTCTTGGAAGTGGGAGTAAAGAAAAACCCAAGGTGTTTTCATCTCCCCAGCAACTGCACGTGCTTTATCCCTTTATCATATTTTCCTTTTAGGTGAATAGGACTCCAAAATCACTGTTTTTCTTTTCTGCTGTTATGGTGGCTAGCACATCTGGAATGCAGCTATAGTCCTGAATGTAAATACAGTACTGGATAACTACTGAAGGTTACTTTAAAGATGCAGTATCCCTTTTAAAAATAGACTTTGCTTCCAAATTTCTAAAAGGGGTCTGACTTTCATTGAGAGAAAAAAAAAATCAGTGTTGTAAGTACTTCTAAGGATTATTTAAATGGCAAAACTCTCAGATGTTATTTAAATAGAGTAACTCACATAAGAGGAAAAAGAAATTATAAGCTAACATTCAACCAATATGCAATTAAAATCTTTCCTTATTCGTTCATGAGATGAATGCATCATTTTTAGGCCACAAAAAGACTACAACCTCAAGAACCAATTCTATGTCTGACCTTAATTTTATATATATTTGGGACTGACAAACCTAGTGGACAGATTAGAGAAACAAAAACAAATGAAGACCATTTGAGTGAGAAACAGAAAGAGAAAAGAGATTTCTAATCTCCAGCAGAGAAGTTATCTTCTCCAGACTCTACTGAAGCCAATGTGTTTCCAGTGTTGGTTCCGCTAACTCACCACAAATCTTTCTCAAGGAATTAACAAAGAAGAGATGATGAGTAAGATTTGAGTTCCACAGTCCCTGGCAGGCACATTAGGAAACTTCTCTAACCATTTAAATTCCTTTTTAAAATTTCTTTTGTTAGGTGAAGTGACTATATTTTAGCCCTAGATAGTGAAAGTCAATTGAAGAAAACAATCTTGTCAGCAGAAAGACTGCAAACTGATTTAGAATCTACAATGGTCGGCACCCCACACCTTGCCACTACCCCGCTCACACCAGCTGCTATTCAGTGTGTTATTCGTTCTGCATAGTTACTCCACTTCTTACAGTGCTATTCTTCCACTGATCTTTAACCTGCAGCTCATATCAAACATCAAACAGTGGAGAAAAAATGTGCTGCACTTTGTGCAAATAAATAGAAGCTAAGAATTACATGCATTAATGCATTCTTCTTTTTCTTTTTAGCACAGCAAGAGAGCTCATAGATGCCTCAGTAACAAGGCTATCCTTTTTTTTTAAACTACTTCTACAGGTCTCTTCTTCCCAGAAAATGGCACTCAGGCAGAATAACTAAGTTCTGAAAGCACCACGTAGGAGAAAAAAATCAAAACAAAAAACCAAATAAACAAACAAACAAAAAAAAAAACCCAACAAAAACCCAAACAAAACAAAACTGTTAAAAAAAAATCAATCCACTAATTGCAAACCATTAGTGGCCTAAACTGTTCCAATTTCTCTGTTCCTTTGTCCTGCTCTCCACGTTTATAAGGGATACTGCATCTTTGACTGAGCTCCTACCGCACCACCAGACAAGCTACACACAGTTTGGAAGGCCCTATGCAGTCATCATGACAGAAGGCTCCGCAGCCTTTGCACACGATCATGGCTTTCAGCCTGCAGGAGCATTTCAGTTCCAGCTCGTCAGCGTTGCTGCTGTCAGCAAATTTCTGAACCGGGATCTGCGCGTTCTGGTTAGACAGGCCTGTGGCAGTGTTTGAACCACTTCCTAAAATCCCAATCGATTTCTCAATTGCAGATGCCGCCCTTTTGAAACTTGTGCTACCAAAGTGTATTGTTGGATAATTTCCACAGAGCTGCTGCTGCTGCTGCTGTGGGTGCTGCGTCTGTATTTTCTGAGCAGCAAGTTGGGTAAAAGGCTTCTGTGGCTCAGAAAGTAAATAGGAAGAGAAATCTGCATTTTTTAATGCAAACGCTTTTAACTGTTCTTTCACTTCGTTCTGATCATAGGAAGCTTGTTTCATGCCCAGTTCGCAGCTGCTGCTTAAACCTTCCTCAAAAGAAATAGGTTCAGATTTTATATTGCTACAGATGCTTGCTGGCTGAGGCCAACTAAGTCTTTTAGTGGTTTCCATAGTAACTGTCGGTTGTTTTTGATCAGAGGGGACTTCTGCATTTGGGTGAGGAGGAGGAGGAGGTGGCAGGGGCGGAGGGGGAGCAGGGGGATGCGTTAATGTTTTACTCTGCAGAGTTTGAGAGGCACTGGCAATGTCATCACCTTCCTTAATTTGAATATTAGGGGAAAACACACTTCCTAGCCTCAGCTGGTGAGCTGCTGTAGAAATATTCACGTCTCCCAAACCCTTCTGTTCCAGGTGTCTGCTAAAAGTAAATGAGTTGCAGCCAGGTGGGCCTTTTGAAGTAGTTTGCAACAAAGCTGCCGTAGGAATGGGGCCTCTTGCAGCCATGGACATTTGGTAAAAATGCTGTCTATGTGAGGTACTGGCTTCTGCGTGAAAGCTGCCATTTTTATCAATGTGAAATAAGCTCTGCTGGAAACTGCATGAAGGCAATGGTCTCTTCTGCTGCTTGATCTCTGGGCTGTGAGCGATCCGGCTCTGAATGGTGTGTTTGTTAAGCCACTCCTGCTTAAATGGCTGTCCGTGCCCTAGCTGATTCATGCTGGAACTAATTACACAAGGAGCCACTTTGACATCTGTGTCCATTGACACCTTCCCAGGTTCACATTTAATTTGAGCATGTTCCCCTATAGTCCTGGCCATCCTCTTTTTCGGATGGTTTTCACGCTTTCTGATTTGTAGCGGGGCTATGCTGCCTGCTGTAAATCCTTTACCATCTGGATTAGGAGAGTTGGAAGCATGTTCAACGATATTTCTCTCAGCCACTACTGTTTTACATACTGAGGTAGATTGCAAAGGCAAGGGAAGCCTGTTAATTTCTAGTTTGGCTCCTGATCTGGGCTGCGGCAGCACTTTTTCTAGAGGCAGATTGCCTTGCAGTAACTGTGTCACTAAGGGGTTGTTGGCCTCCACTGACGACAAGCGACAGCTGGAGCCCCCGGCACTCGTAACTCTCTTTAGGGTTTCCGTTGTCAGGGACAGGGAGTCTTCCATGGAGTCCGCGATGGATGTCTTGGAGGTCTGTGGTGGATGCACACTCGTGGCTATTTCTGCACTCTGGGCAGGCATTTCAGGTCCTGTAAAATCCTCGGTGTCCATCCTGAAGCACTTGTCAGTCTCATTAGTTTCCAGTTTAACGGGAACAGCAATGCTTGTCAAAAGACTCCTGGATTGCAGTTCTGACATTTGTGTGTAACTGGAAGGTTCGCTTTTGACATTTTTCAAGCAGTTTTGCTCTGCGTATTCCTTATGCTTACCAGAGGTAAGATGGCTGACCACTGGCTGGTCTGTATTCATTGCCTCCTCATCACGCCAACAAATTCTATTGTTAGTGTTGTACTGATTGGCACAGGCAGCATTGGCTTCATTTTTCAGTGCTGAAGGACCTCTTAGTTGCTCAGCAAAGCCTTGGCTGGTAGTAACCACCTCAATTAATTTATCTTGAGGAGCAAGAGGCACTTCTCGAAGACTTGAACAACCTGCCTGCAAGTTTTTGCTGTCTTGCTTTGCTGTAATGGCGATATAGCTGGAACTGTGCTCAAGGTTTTCATTAGCAACCACTTCAGGCCTGCTTATGACAGACACCTGAGGACAAGCTATACTTTGTAAGGCAGCTTCTGTCCTTACAGGTCTGCTCTGCAGGTCAATGCTGTTCTCTGTGTTTTCAATAGAGGAAGAAAGTGACAGACTGGAATTCTGGTTCGTAGTGTGGTCAACAATGACTTTACAAGGTATAGACCTATTCATGGCAGTTTGTGTAAAGCTCAGTGGATGAGATTTACCAGAGAGATCCATCCGGCTTCGTGCTCCAGAGCTTTTTTCTAAGAGATCAGCATTCAATTTAGTAGCGTTATCATAAGAGTTTATTGTCACCATGTTACCAGTAAACATTGAGATAGGCGGCCTTGCAACAGAATCTGCTGCTGCAAGGGCCTCACTGCAACTTAAAGCTGACCTGACGGTAGTGTGGATGGAGACAGTGCTCTGCTCGCTACACCTGGTTATGGCTATCTTATCAGAAGGAAATCTGTTGGTAGCCCCCACTGGGGGAATCAGTACAGAACTACCAGAGAGATGATTTGGCAAGTTACTTGCAATAGATGAAGCTGGCACAGTGGCATAATGACTGGAGACCACATTATTCACATTGCTACTGGGTACTGGCAACCTTTTGTCATCGATGGCATTTGATAAGACTGTGTTGTCTATGGAGACCGGTACATTACTGTTATCAATACATTTTGGTCCAACAGTTATGCATGGAGTATCAGCCCCTTGGATGGTTTTCAGCACATTTATATTACAGGCTGAAATTGCTGTGTTTGCGCTGTCAACAGACACTAACACAGACGATTTATCAACAGAACTTGCAAAAGAAAGTTCTTTAATTGCTCCAGACATAGCAGTGCTGCAAACACACACAGAGACTGAACTTTTATTATAAAGCACTGGCACACTGTTACTTTCAGTAGAGGTAGATGAAATAATTTTCTCACACAATTGTGGCACAGGTATATTTTCATCAGAACTGTGCACAGGTATCTCAGTAGCAGTTTCTGGTAATGTAGCTGTGTTAAGGGACTGCTGCAATAAAGTGGTGGTCTCACGGTGATGAGAAGACTTGTTGCTAGGGGACCTGCAGTTAGGATTAACTATAATAACACCAGTAGAACCTTCAATCTTCGTGTCAGTAGTCGTTGGTATCTCCAGAGATGAGGTACTACTTTCCTTTGAGCTGAACTGTGACTTTGATTCTTTATTAGTCTGGAGTAAATGAGCTCTGGCTTGATGCTTTGCAAATAGTTTGGCCTTTGTTTGCTCCTTGATGTGTGCCAGCGTTCTTGTCTTCCCACCTTCGCATGGGGTCCCCATTGCACCAGAGACTATGCTGGCAGCTCCTGCCACGGCTGCTGCAGCTGCAGCTTCTCTTTGGGCTCTTGCTTGCTGAGCTCTTGCTTTGATATCTGCCAGAGTTCTAGCCCCAGTGTTTCTCCCACTGCTGACTGACGTACTTGGGGAAACTCGAGGTTCTGGTTTAGAAACAGGCTGGCTCTTGATGATAAAAGGTGGTCCAATTTTTGAAAGCTGAATCTAAAGGAAGAAAAAGAAAAAAACCCAGTAAATTTTAATGAGATCATCAACTCACTAAAATAACCAGCTGTCCCTTTAAGGGTCAGAGAAAGGTAATGAAAGGAATTACTGTTCAATGCAGTTGGACAAAAACCTGCTAAAACTTAATGATATTTATGCTTCAATATTTTATCATCCTCCAGCGTGAATAACTGACACCTGCATTAGCCTACTCACACTGATCCTTCTGACAGGAAGAAAGATTTAACTGGATGACAACATGATGCTTATCAGATACAATTTGTCAGACCTGTTTTATATTCAGTGCATCTACCTAAGATGATCAGCAAGTCTCGTGCAGTGACACTGGGGAAGAACCTGCAAGCAACCCCTTCCTGTAAACATGTGAAAAAGTAACAATCACGTAGTGCCCTTCTCCTTGGTCACCAGTGATTAAGGCTGTGTTTTGCTCATAAACCAGACAACAAATCTTGCCATTAGACAGGATGTAGTGGTATCTCCACTGAGCCTGTTTTCCAACTTCCACGAGGGAGGATTTAAGAGGTGTAAAAGAAGTAAATCACTAAAGGATATGCCTTTTCTTTCCTCACTTGCATGTTTAAGAGACTCGCTTTAGTACATCCCTGGATAACTCTTACATTACTGCACTTCAAAAATTAAATCTTCAAGGCTATAAATAGTAAACTCACAAATATTAAAAATTTAAATACCTAGCACTTTAAGCAAAATAATAACCTGTAAAATCACTGGAATTATTAGGATGTTTCTAATTAGGCATATAGTTTTTCTGGATTTAGAATCTTGGAACCACTTTGTAACTCATACACTCTCTCAGGATACCCCATGGTTGGAAAAAAAAATTCAATTTCTTAAAATGGACATACGTCTACTGGCTGTCTCTAGCAATAGGACTTAGTGGCTAATGCTATGACTTATCTTCTGAAAGGAACTGAGTAGAAAACTAGGTAGTATTTGTAGAAAAAGTAGTCATAAGATATGATGGGAAGTGACAGCCATACAACAGAATGACTTAGAAGAACTGGGTTCTTTTTTCCTCCTTTAATTACAAATGATAGAGGTTTGTTGGTGAGATGATACAAGAGCCAACTTTTTTTTTACACAAAAAGCATACTAGAATTGACTGCCCACAATTCTTCAAAACATTCTGCTTTCAGTTTCAGCAGCAACTCTTTTCACTTTCCACTTTGCCAGAACTCCTAGAGCTCTAAGTACTTGGTTATTTTTTTATTATCATTACAGTAATGACCTTTCTTTATTCCCTAGTGATCTATTTCCTTTATGCTTACAGAGTTATTAGAATTTATTAGGCTAGATAGAACCTTCCAAATTTGAAAGAATATCACTAAACTCAGAATGGGGCTAACTTCCAATTGCATCACTGCTCTTAAAAATAAATTATCTGAAATATGCTTCTGCACTAGTGATTAAAGCCTATTAGTCTATTTGCCCTCCCGGCCATATTAACAATGTTCAGTGACTGCAGAAGTTAAAAATAAATGCAGAAAAGGGCATTTCTGAATAATCAGGAACTAGTATTGCAAAGTCAATGGCTTAAATACAGTAAATTGGATCTTAAATTTGGCTGATGTCATCAAGTACGAAATTAAAAGGCTCAAAACACTGAGCCTATATATAACTGAATCTACAGAACTCTCTGTTATGAAAAAAACTCTTTTCAACTGAAATATACTTTCTTACATAGCAGAATAATACACATACAAGTGTTTGCATAGGTGGTGTATTTTTTTGCCCTTTGCTTTGCCATTAAGAAAGGCATCTATATATATATATAAAAATCAGATACTTCCCCCTGATAAGTCTGTTTCCAGTTAATTCTACAGGGGAATCTTATATTTCAGCCTACCCCTAGCCTTGGCCTTGCAAAAGGATCTTCAACTAGTCTGGCTCTCGGTTCTCTTGCTGGATTAAGGTGCTGGTTGTTTTTCTAAGTACTGGTTATGGTAACATTTATTAGTCATGCTTACTGGAGAAGACATCCACAGAAGAACAAGCACAAAATACAGATGGGAACAAGGACAAAATTAGAAAAACAAGTGCTGCATGTGGACTGGTGGGGAAGATCTTGAATTGGATTCAACCAATGGATCCTGGAGAGCTCTGCCACAAACAAAATCAATCTTCTAGAAAAGACCCCTACTGAACAGGTGTAGATATATCTGTATCAGAAGAATTTGGCATGGTGGAAATGTAATAGTAAAGCAAAACCATCAGTACTAACAACCCTTACATCACCAAAAAATATATCATGTACTGTGCTTGTATGCAGTTCATAGAGGGACATAATAAACATTTTGTCTCCAAGCCACCCTGTTCATTCATTACTTTACCTTAAGGGGTGGAACTCGGGGCTCCTCTCTGGGTGGCTGTTCTTTATCAGATGGACTTGTTGATGAAGCACTACGATTAGGCAGATCATCATCTATTCTAGCTCTCTTCTCTTTACAGATTCCAAAACCGTGCTGTTCTGCTGTTTTCCTCTTTGGGATCTCTGGGTCTCTACTTTCATTTCTTGCTTCTGGTGATTTTGTGGGTTCTAAAGACTTGGAAGAATGTGAACTCTCTAGACGACTTTGGGTGCTGCCTGTTAGCTTGTGAGATTTACTTCTGCATACTTCAGAGAATGTAGCTTTCTCTAGAGATGAGGTATATAGTTTATCATGTGCCTTTGATGGAAGCAATTCGATATTTTTGCCAAGTGATCCTTCTGATAAGACAGACACCTCTGAGGGCAAAAGTGTACCTTTCTTGTCACCTCTTTGCTGAACACTGTGATTTTTATTTTTGATCACCTCTGGAGGAGTGTGTTCTGGGATAGATGCAATGTAGGATTTCTCAATTTCAGAATGTGTCTTACATGGCTGATGACTGAGGTTTTTGCTTTGGGACTCTTCCAATACTGAAGTATCAGGTATAATTGTTAGTGGACCAACTTTCATATTTTCAGGGCCACTCTGAAGTTGTTTTGGCTGAACAAGGTTCTCTTCTTGAACCACCTTAGGAATGACAGAGCTTTCTTCTTTCAGAGTGGGAAGGGAGTCTTCCAACAAAGGTGATTTCCTTTGTTGCAGAGTAAGTCCTTCACTGCTTGGGGAATTAGAAACTGGAGATATCTCTGATGGGAGAGGCAAACTCTTTGTCACAAATGTTTCAGAAGTTAGAAGAACAGAAGATACTGAAGATGTTTCTGATGTTAAAGGCAAATCAGACATTGGAGATGTTTCTGATGTTAAAGGCAAATTAGAAGCTGGTGATGCCTCTGATGTTAAAGGTAAATTTGACATCAAAGATGCTTCTGAGGTTACAGGTGAGGTGGACATTGGAGAGATTTCTGACATTAAGGGTGTGTTCAAGTTTTCATCACTGGCCTTCTGCTGAATATCACCTTCAATATTTTCAGAACTGGACACTTCAGATGAGCAAGCTGTTTCAAGAGATGCTGGAGTACAGGGCTCCTCTGAAGTCGACTGAGTGTCTCCTCCAGGAGAGGCAATACAAACTTCTGGACTTCCAGAGGAAAAGGAAGTTTCAGAAATACAAGCATTCTCAGACAACTGCTCCTCAGGGTCACTATGAAGCTCCATATCCACTGCAATGCCTCCACCAGTGAACAAGGAGCCTTCCAGAGCAGCACTTTGCATTTCTGGCACAATTAGCTCTTTTGCAGACTCAGAATCCTTCTCAGCTGTACCGCTGACAGAGTTTGTGGATGAAGCTGATCGTGCTGGTGATATGCAATCCTCCAGCTGATCTATCACAACTGACATCTCCTCCTGAGGGCATTCTGACTTCAACTCCACTTTAATTTCAATGCGAGATACAGTATCAGTTACATCATTCATCATGACACAGGACTCAGTGCTGTCTGCAAGCTGTACTGCCTCTGTTTCCTCATTTGTGCCAGCTGGACTTACAGACTCCTCAGAAAACTCATGTTCTGGCTTATGATTCTCCTCCTGGCATTCACAAATACTTGTCTCGACCTCTTCAGCAATTTCCTCCTGAATTACTGATTCTTCAGGTATCAGGATATCATTAGAATCTGCTGTTAGATCCTTGACAGGAACCTGCTCCATACTACAACGAGACGGACTATAATCGCTCACTGGTAAAGCCTGAACTTTAGCACCTTTCTCCTCTTGATCCTCAAAGGTTGCTTGCTTAGAAGGACCAGGTGTGGCAGAAGATCTGCACAAAGAATTGCTGTCATCTTCATCATTGTTCTGCACTGCAGTGAGCTTCTTTGATTCTCCTCTTGACATTCCCAACCTAAAGAAAAACAGAAATTAAAATAGGTATTTCCATCACATTAAGGATAAGAGAATAGCCTAACCTTTGTCACCCACATTTTTTATTTCCAAAAAATACATATTTTCAAGTTTACAATAGTGGCTTGCTTAAGTGGTGGCTAACTAATTTATATACAGTTTTATGTATTTTGGAAACATAACTACTGAGATTTCCTTACAAGTGTTAAAAGCCATTAATATTTTTAATATAAGTAACCTCTCTGTCTACATTCCTGTTTTTTTGTTTTTGTTTTTTTTTTTTTTTAAATATCAGCACAATATTGCAACACTCAATGGTTGAGCATCCATTGCAGAAGAAATGAACAACTGCATCCTCTCCTACAACTGTGGGAGCAGTTGTAAAGGAAATCCCTTTTTCCCTCCTTCACCTGCTTTTAGGGTCAACATAGCTGACAATATGAAAGAAGTTTAACATTCTTAAGGAGCTAAAAGATACATATTTACAATCTATGCATTCATTCTCAGGCATGAAGTGCAAAGGAACCATGTATACTATGCATGCTTCTGAAGATTTTCTTATCTTTGATCCTGAAAATACTAGTTTAAATAAAGTTTTATTACATCAGCAGAACTAAAACATCAAAAAAACCCCCAAAACAAAACTAAAGCCAAGAGATTAAAAAAAGGTTGTTTTAAAAAATGTACGTGCTCTGACATCCTCATTTTCTTCTAAGGCCAGTGGGAGTACAGATGCTCAGCACCTTTAGGAAGATTTTCCAAGCAGACTTTATGCCTCAGCAATTCCATAATAGTAGAAAATACACAAAAGCTTGGTGGGAGGCCTTAAAAGAAATTTCATGGTCTTAAGGATGTTCTAATCTACTACACAGATCTCTGTTATCATTTAATCAGAAAATAAAGAATAAAATGGAAACAAGCAAGCATAAAAGATATCCAGAAGCTATGGAAGCAAAATTGCTTGTCAGTGTGTAGCCACAGGATACAGAGCTACAAAGCCCTATTCAGATGAAAGTACAGAACACACAAAAAACCAAAATCTGTGGTTGTGCATTTTAAAAACACTGAACAGATGTATTACAGTGAGAGCTGTAAATCCAAGAAAAAAACCCCAAACCAACCCAGCCTGGAACTGGCATCCCAAAAAGCACTCTTAATTATTAGTATTGCCTACTACTAGACACTAATAATGAACAAAGTCTCCCTTTGCCATCAATATGCTGAGGAAGGATCCTCTAGGGAGCAATTCAGAGCAGCAAATTCACAACTCCCAACTGAATGCATTTCAGAAGATGTGCCTTTCTTCTGTATAGACTATAAGTTCCCCATGTGGTCTAAGTTCAGGTTGTAAGTTTAGGTGAGTAAAGTTTAGTTTACCAGGGTTTTGGTGAGTAACTTCCTCTAAAATTCCTTGTGCTAAGGAGCCAAAATTATCTCAGGAAAATGGGAAGGGGAAAAAAATCCAGTCCATTACTGAAAACTGAATCAATGGTCTATTTTCTCTAGCTGGTTTACATAATGAAAAGATACTGCTTGATGGTTATCTTCATGGGTTGAAAATCAGCAAAGGAATGAAGGACAGGATAAAGGTGAATGAAACTGTCACACGGACACTACACAAATACACACATTCTTGTAACATACTGAAGATAAAGAACTGTAAGGGAAATAAGATAAAGCAGATTAAGGCCAGCAGAACATGTACTGAATCTTAATCATTTTTTTCAATATTGGAAATACTACTATGTTGAAGAAGAAACTGAAGAAAAAGGCTTTCTAAAGAAGAAGGCTCAAGATCAGCATGCTTAAGGCAATCTCAGATTGCAAAATAAACAGCTGATCTGTCTTCTCCCTTAGAGAAAAAGACACCCAAAGTTTGCAAAACAGCACAAAAAAATGAGTGCAGCAGCAAGCAGATTTCAATGAAAGTGCTAAGGACAGGATTAAACTGGTAAAGTAAGAGTACTCAGTCAGCCAGTAAAAAAACCCAAAAAGCTACTCAAGGATATATGAATGCTGATATCCTAGTGCTGTGATAAATAGTACTGGGCGGTGGGGGTGGTGGGGGGGGGGGAGAAAAAAAGTAAGAAAAGGATTAAATCAGCAATAAAATTTGGAGGAGGCATACCCAAAATTAAAGCTTTGATCTAGCTGATAGTACTATCCTGACATGTAACTCTCAAAAGTGAGAAAAGAGATAATATATTGACATAATAGAGTATAACCCTTGCAATCTTTGGGCAACAAGTCAGAAGAATGTGGATTTCTATCAAGATGCATCAGCTGATCCTAGATAAATGACTGCAGAATAATATTTTGTGTTTTGAAAAAAGTCAGAGAGGGGAAAAATGAACAGACTGAGGAAGTGGAAAAAGAACAAAAATGGATGGAACTAAACTGCAACTGACAGTGCCACGATAAACAGCCTGGGTACAGAAAAGAGCAAACACAAGATGCAATGCTCAGAGCTAACAGGGAAAAAGCACCCTAAAGTCTTTGATTGCTATCAACTGGAGTGCATAAAAATGCTTACAGAGATTCTGCATCTATTAATAGTCCTTCCCTAAGTAGAAGGTGAAACTTGAATTTACTTATGGAATATTAGCAGATCAAATTCACTTAAGTCAGAGCAAAAATACTTCTCTGTAAAGTGAGCAAGTTAGCCTGCAAGACAGACTCATTTTGCAGACAGTGCACATGAGAAACAGCTTGGGGAAGCTTACAAATTCTGCTAGTTCAGTTAAATCAACATAGCTGAAAAGAGACACAGCCCAATCATACTGAAAGCTAGTTTAAAAACTGAAGTGAAAAAAGGTAAGAGAATCACTGAGTCACAGCATATCCTGAGTTGAAAAAGATCCACAAGATCACTGAGTCCAGCTCTTGCCCTGGCACAGGACAGCCCCATGAACCAACACAAGGTGGAAGCTACAGCAAAAGCTACCATTCAGTGAGTAAACAATGAGGAAAAGTAGTTAAGTCAGCAAAGCACATCTGCCTACATAACAGCCAAGCAGAAGAATGCAAGTGAAACAAAATGCAAACAGGGGACAGGGCAGGGAGGACTAGATTCAGTACTTCAGTCAAAATGGAAATGATGTGGAATATGACATTTTGCATAACAATGTTGATGTCAGAAACCTACAAAACCAAATGACATGTATCATCACAGGCTTAGCAATTATCTGCCAAACACCATGGTACCCAGCATTCAGCCAGCACAGCAGGACTGCTGGCTCTGCAGAATTATGAGCATCATTCTCTGTGCATGTGACAGCAATTTTTGACTGAAGAACCCCTGCATCGCTGGTAATAAACTTCTACTTCTTGTGGAAGACCCTACACCTGTATCTTACACAGCCTTTTCCTCCATGAAAGGTTAGTGACTGATCCTTCTCTTGACATGCATAATGAAAAGCCATTATGTTCTTTATCTGAAAACCTAACTAGTATTTTTTGATACTAAAAGGATCAACACCTGGACTAGACTGAAGTCTCAAAACTGTTTACTAAGAAATTAAGCACTTTACAATAAGACAGCCTGATACATTAAGAGCCTAGAATTTCCATTATATGTAAAGATAAGGTGCTGTAGAAAAAATACACTGGGGGGAAAACATCTAGCAATGGTGCACAAAGTAAAATACTAAAATGGATCTGTCCATTTCTTGCCTCATTTCCACTACATTTCCCAGTGGTCCAAGACGGCTGATTGTGAGAAGTAGTATTGCTACTGCAGAAACATTTTAGCTAATCTTTAAGATAATCAGTTATATGAACAGTTCCCTGTGCTCTGGATTTCTTAAGTGAAAAACATCTGACAGCAAAACTAAGACAACTTATGTAATGATGGTTCCCATTGAACAATTTTTCTGCTAAGAATTACTCATACATTTGATTGAGTAGACAGTGAGATAGATTGAGAACTGACTGAATGGCAGATCCCAGCAGGTTGTAATCGGTGGCACAGGCTGTATTTGGAGGCCTGTCACTAGTGGTGTCCCCCAAGGTTCAATACTGTGCCCAATATTGTTTAACTTACTCATCAATGTCTTGGATGAAGGGGTAGATGCCTCCTCAGCAAGTTCACAGACAACACAAAGCTGGGACGAGTGGCCAATACACCAGAGCCTCTGCAGCCCTTCAGAAGGACCCTGACAGGTGGGAGAGATGGGCAGAGTCCTGCATCTGGGGAGGAATAACTCAGGCACCAGCACAGGCTGGGGGCTGACCTACTGGGAAGCAGTTCTGCAGAGAAGGACCTGGGCTCCTGGTGGACAATGAGCTGTCCACAAGTCAGCAGTGCCCTTGTGGCCAAGACAGCCATTGGTATTCTGGAAGCATCACAAAGAGCATTCCAGCAGGCTGGGGAAGTGCTCCTGCCCCTCTGCTGCGCCCTGGTGAGGCCACAGGTGGAGTGCTGTATCCAGTTCTGGCTCCTTGGTACAAGAGAGACATGGAGCTTCCAGAGATGTCCAGGGGAGGGCAACAAAGGTGATTGAGGGGCTGGAGCATCTCTCTTAGGAGGACAGGCTGAGGGAGCTGGGCCTGTTCAGCCTTGAGAAGAGGCAACTGAAAGGACATCTCATCAATTTCTTTAAGTGCCTAAAGGGAGAATGGCAAGAGGATGGGGCCAGGTTCTTGGTGGCGCCGGGCAATAGGACAAGAGGCAGTGGGCAGAAACTGAGGCACAGGAAATTTCACCTGAATGTGAGGAAGAATTTCACTATGCAGTGAATGAGCACTGGAACAGATTGCCCAGAGTGTGGAGTCTCCCTTGCTGGAAAACTGCCTGAATACAATCCTCTGCCATGTGCTCTGGGATGGCCCTGTTTGAGCAGGAAGCTTGGACCAGGTGAGTGACTGTGGTCCCTCCCTTCCAACCTTACCATTCTGTGGTTCTGAGATATAATTTAAAATACTTAAAAATATAAATTAAAAATCAGCAATTCTTAAATAGGTAGTTTATACTTTATAATAAATTCTTAGTATTTTTAAAAACAGAGATATAATTCTAAGTATTGATGAATTGCCTTTTAAAAATAATTTCTAAAAGGAAAATTCTTGGATTTTAAGAAGATATGAATTTCCTTAATTTTTGTTTTTTAATGAAATGAAGATAATCACCGAATCTTCTGCTGCTGAATACCATCTCTGTATCATCATCATCAATGAAATTGTGCTGACTCACCCCAGTTGTGCACCTGGAGTGATACTATATTTAATTTTAGTCAGTTAAAAGTGTTTATTTATTCTTTCCATCTCAATTCTAAAATTAAACCAGTCACTGTCACTTTCATTTGTCTCTAGCTAACATTTTTTCTGTGTCATATATTCTTCTCAGGCCAATGGGACATCTCAGTCAAAAAATCAAAAACTATTTGATTTTAGTAACTTTGCAACCAGCTTAGAAAAAATAAAACAAATTAGAACATATTACAGAAATATTGCTACTGGTCTTCTCATCTGTAGAAGCTGTATTTATATTTCGCAGGAGGGAGGAATTGCCCTAATGCTATCTTTTAAAAGATAATTAAAAATATTCACATGCTTGTGTCTTAAGCTCTCTTTGGAATTAATTTTTATGGATGACTCTTTAAAAATGCAATTGTAATGCAAGTGCAGACACATGACTATAATTCTACCCGCAACTTCTTATATTGGGGAATGACTGCTCTTGATAACTGCTTTATTAAGTTTTACAACATATGACCGTGCTATGTGAAGCATAGAATTATATTTTCATTTCCTCCTAAAAGAAAACATTAAAAAAATCATTTATTTGCTTCAGTACTTACTTTTCACCATAAAACCTTTCAAAGAACTTTTCCTTCCAAGGTTCTGTTTTCTTTTCCTTTTCAATCTCTTGTCTGATGCGCAACTGCATTTCTGGTGTAAATTCTCCTAAAAAACAAATACTAACATATTGAATAAAGGTTGTCAAGGATTAATTTAATACGGATAATTATAAATTGCAAATACAAAGATGACATACAGTGATTTCTGATACAATCATCCAACAATGCCAAATGAAATTAATGAAAACCAAAAGGGAGAGTGACATAGAGATTTAATTTACCATATACCATCAGTATTTCAAGGATATATTGGCAGGGTTTAGTTGCATGCATTCATATTTCCAAGGCTGACAGTGATGAAAATACTTGGTTTTGTTTTAACTGTCAAAATAAGCTGCCACAGCAAGCTGCAAAAATGTACTCTAAATTCAATATGGAATCAGCAATTTCTCTTTTGCTGAATTACTGGTCTATTACAGTTTCTATTCTAAAAGTATTCCTCAAATGTAGAAAAAAGAGACACTCTCCATAAAAACAATTAACCTTGGGCAGTCCTGAGAGCAAGCAGAGAGTTACCTTCTGCCAGTCGCTGTTTCCACCCTTGTGCCGCGTATGCGAAGAACTCGTTATTTAGAGCGGAGCTACTGAGGCGCAAAACTCCATCGCTCCCCATCTAGAAAATAAGCCGTGGTAGCAGAAGACAGTGTCAGAAACAGCGCCAGCTCAGATCACATCAAAACACATTTTCAATTAGGGGAAATGGGGGAAGTGTAGGCAGTGGGAAGAACACAAAATGACTACTACTAAAACAGCATTTTCATGCTAGTCGTTACTGTAAATGGGAGTGAACCAATCCAGCATCAATGTGCTCTCTTCAGTCATAACTGTTACTGATGATAACTCAGTTTGCAACTGATTGATGCGCTTTAATCACAGCCCTGTCTTGAGACTATGTCTAGAGGCATTGTACGCAATCAAAAATCAAGATCATTATTGTACTTGTGCATCTGCCTATAATATGGTGCAAAACAAATTAATTAAATGCAATGAAGACAGAAACTTTGGTGTTTCTAAATAAACCTAATACTCATGTTAGCTAATAAGCTGTATTGGCCAAGGAGTGGATGACAGGCATTTCTTAACAAAAGAACTGATATAAACTCATAACTGAAACTGAAAACAGCTCTACTCATAATTTTATAGGCATCAAAAGTGAAATCTGTGAAAGAACATTAGAATTATTTGTATTTTCTACATCTGTCAAATATGCAATGATCAGACAACATTAAAAGTCTTAATCACAGTATTTTCTACAATAATTTTAAAAAGCAATCTGACTATTGAGCTGTCTTTTACCACAAAACTTAGTGTATATTTTCAGGCTTGTGAGGATATTTCTGTTTCCAAAAGAATTCTAATAATTGAAAAAAGTAATTATATGAAACAAATTAGCAACGGGTATCATCTCTAGCATAATAAATAGACAGTAAAAACAAGTAGCAAATTAAAAAGAAAGGAAACAGCAGTAGAGGTAATGTTGCTGAACAAGCACTCTCACTATTTTACAGCCTTCCAGGTAAGTAAGAGATAAATGTTTGACAACGCTATTTGTAATCTAGCAGTGAAATCCAGCACGTTTTCCAGCATATTAGCAGATGATTTAGCTAAGTAATATCCCCTAGTTCTCAGTGCCTGTTTCAAACAAGAGCCAGAAAGATACAGGCATGCCAGAAACCCTGAATGATACTTCGATGCAGTTACCTCATGGAGCTTTATATTTCACTGATAATAGAGACCCTATTTCAAGAAGTCTTTGTTAATTTACTCATTGCCTAGCTGACATCCTGTCCCACAATTATCTCAGAGGAGTAAAGCAGAAAGATGTGAAGTAGTAGCCAGAGAAACAGGCATTGCTAAAGGCATTTGATTAAAGTAATATGTGTGTGGTACAGAGTTCCTCACAGGATATGAACTTACAGAATTGCTGCCTGTGCTTTCCTGCTATATGGCATTGTTTTGCCAACATGTCATAGAAGTTGGGTTTAAGTGGGTTGGATATGTAAGGTTTCTATATATCTCATGATGTGGGTTATGGAACACATGCATATTAATTACAGGTAGGCTATGACTAATGCTGAAACTAGAGAAAAATTGGAAAGAAACAGTGTAACATGCAGCAGAAGCAGCAAGATAATAAAACCAGCGAGGTGAGAAAGGTGATAAAGAGCATGTACTTATTGTATAAATCAAACTACTATGACACTTTATCCTCTTCCTGCACAAATGAGTTTTGCCAGAAATACTTAAATTGCACAATTAATACATTAAAGAGGAATTTTTAAATACCAGTCCCTCTTGCACCTGAACAAACAAACCACTATAGGGTCAAAACCAGCGCTTACACAATCTTCTAGAAAGGTGAGATGCAATGGCACAAAGAAAAGAATCACAACTTACTAAACAAACAACTCTTTGTTCCTCTAAGAAAGGTGTTGAAGCTACCTTAAGTTTCAACATAAAAGGAATTGAAATGGAAATACTCACTTGCCAACATATGTTCTACTCCAATCTTCATTAAATTCAAGATTTTTTTCTCTAAGCCTGGCAGTGTTTTGCAAAAAATAGTCATACAGACAATAAATTCTAATAATATTTAACCACATTTTACTGCAGGCTCCAAGGTATGGACCTCCTGAAACTCCATGACTCAACTGATGACAAACAGTGTAGCTGTATCACCAGCCACATGAAAAGATCTCATAGGAAAGAAATGATTTGTGGACAATAACTTTCTGTTAAATGAGCAAAATTATCCAACTTATTCTAAGGTCACACCTCTATTAGATTTCATGCAAAGCTGGAATGTACCACAATAGGTGGAAAGAGATTGCCACTTGTCAGCAGCAATCCACTATCAGATTGCATTAAACATAATTTGAAACTGCAGCCAAGTGTGATTGAGCTATTTCACCAGACTGCATAAATGAAGAGCATTATAAAGACTGCCAAGTTATATTACCATGTGAATACAAGAAGAACAGTATTAGCTTCATTGTAACCCTGTTGTTGTAAGGACAGGAGAAAATCAAGCTTTGCAGGAAGAGTTAGCCCACCTTTTATTTTTGTTGGCTAATACATTTCAGAAAAAAAAAGTGCCAAGTTTCTGGGTGTGAATTTCTTAACAAAGTTTCAAAAAGAAACTGTGAACCCCAAGCTAAATGCTAGGAAAAGGTCCAAAAAAATTCAAATGTGATCTAGTACACCTGAGAAAAAAGCACAGGCTGGAACCCCAGAACAGAAAGCGTTAGCAAGGTCATGGGTAAAGGTCGTTAGTTCTTGTGGACCAGAGAAAATGCCAAGTAGTAAGTATCTGTAAAAGAAAAAAAGAAGGGGAAACAAACTCCCAAAAGAATAGCAAAAAGGGAGAATTATTTGATTACCTAAGAAGAAAAAATATTATAGGTCAACTAACAATGGAATAACAGTCCATTTGTAAACTGTATGAAAAACCAGATGTATACTTCACTGACCACTTTAGGCATGAACTGCAGCAGCTTACAATACTGGGGCACTATGTCCACAAGACTGAAAGGATTATGTTAAAGATGCTTAGGTTAAGAAATGTAAGAACAACAAACTAAACATGAAGTCACTGACAGACTGCATGGTAGTCATTGCCACTGACTAACTGGCAGAGAAGGGCCTTTCCAGAGACCTGTGTTCACAGGTCTACATAATTCATGAAAGAGTTATGTAGCTAGAACAACCAAAATCTAAACATAAGAGAATCTAATGATACAGAACGTGGAAACACATGAATCAATTACAGGAGAAGATTACAATGATCTATTTTAACATGACACGAAAGAATAATTTCAGGCTTAAACTCTGTAGAGGGATGTATGAAAGTAGACATCATCATTATCTAGACTTGGAACACATATGGATACTAATGTCAAAAATGGAAGAAATAAAGAGTTGTGCAGCCCCAGTGACTTCACCCAGCTTGCTTAGGAATTTGAGATCAAAGAAAACATTTGCTGGGAATGGAACAGGAAGGATTTATTCAACCAGAAAAAGCTCAAAGAGAAAAGGATGAGGACAAAAACGTTAAAGAAACTCATAATGGCCAAAGAGATAAAGTAAATGAAACAGAAATTTTGAAAATGTTATAGAAAGAATAAAGCACTATGCAGACAGCAGATACCGCCACCCAAACTAAGTTAACAAAAAGTTCAATCGTTTAGCCATTTTCAGTTCATTTAAAGATTTCTACACAGTGAAAAACAGTTTGAACGTTTGAACAAGTTGGAACAGACAAAACCCAAGTAATTTTATGTCTAGTTGTTTTGAAGAAGTCCCTCAGAAACAACAAAACTAAAAAAGATGTTTTATGCTTTTTCTCAATACCCTAGTCATGTGAAATCAGGCTAACATCTTTTATGCTCTGTTGAACTTTAAAGGACTAAGAGGTCAACCTTTTATAATGTTAGCTAACAACCTTCACTGAAGTATTTTCTTACTTCACTTGGAGAATGCATTTTCACCTAAATCAACAAGTTAAAGTGGGAATTCTGAAGTCATGGAGCGTATTCACTTCTCTAAGCTCTGATGATAGAGACAGCACAATTGACCACCAGCTTTAAATTAGAATTTGGAGAAACATGCCAATAAAGCAGTTCTTAAATACATTGTTAATTTTTATGGTATTAAAAAAATGCTGTCCAACAGAGACAGTGTGTTAATGAGCTGGAACAACAAACATTTCTTGGAAAATTTATGTTTCATTCTGTTGGGCTTTAAATTTCTGGGTTTTTCTGATTAAGCACAATGCTAGAATTATGTTTTCTAATTAATACTTTCATGCAGAATTCACAATGGCTTTTGAAAGTTCCTCTTTTTATTTAAAGCAAACAAAAAACCACCCAACCCCAAAACATATCTGTTAAAACCCAGCATCAATTTGCATTACAAAGCAAATGTCAAACACTCTTATCAGAACGAACTGAGTAACCTTTCTAGAACAACTACTTCAATTATATTCCTCCAAGTTCCACTGAAAATTCTCTTCTGAAAATAAGGCAGGGATTATTTTTTTAGCTCATCCCGAAGATGCACTTTGGTGTTTAGTAAGTATACAGCAATTACTGCATAAGTGTATACTGGTAGGTTATCTGATTTTGGCTAGAAAGACAAGGAATTAGTCAACCTATTATTTCTGTATCTCTTTCAAATTACACAAAATTCTCCTAATGTGTTTATAAAATTTCCAATGATCCGCTGTACACAGTTCTTGTGTGGTATACCGTATTTCTTACATAGAAGCTTATGTGTGAATATCATGCCATTTGACTAGAATCATAGAATTGTTTGAGTTGGAAGGGCCCTTTTAAAGGTCATCTAGTCCAACCCTTCTGCAATAAGCAGTGAACTATCAGAGGGACACATTCACCATCAGCTGTCTCAGAGCCTCATCCAAACTGACCTTGAAAGTTTCCAGCATGAGGCACCTACCACCTCCATGGGCAACCTCTTGCAGGTTTCTTCATAAAAACCTTTCTTCCTTATATCTAATCTGAATCAACCCTCCTCCAGTTTAAAACCATTACCCCTCAGTCCCACAGCAACAGGTCCTATAAAGAAGTTTTCCCCCATCTTTTTCACAGGCCCAGCCATCACAGTTCTCTCAGCCTTACAACAAAAATACCAAACAAAACCAAAACCAACCAACCAAAAATACAAATACAAAAGCAATCAAAAAATCAGCAAAGGAAGTGAGTATTCATCTAAATGAAGGGTCCAGTACCACTCATTTTTACACCCTTTCTAAAAATTGCTACTAACTCTATATTTTATCTGGGGGAACAATCCTATAATTCACATACTTTCCCAAAGGTATTTAAAAGAAATTATCTACAAAAGATGGAAGATGTGAGAAAATACATTTTGATGCTTTTGCATTAAAGATTCTAAAATATTACAGATGAACAATTTAGGAGCATTTATATCACACACAGGAAACATAACATTTTATTTATCTGTGCAAAGAGACACCACTGCTGTTTTGTAACATGAATTTGTAACAAATTTGATTCTCTAGCACTGGGCACCAGCATTCCACTGACCTGTGATTATTGTACAGCGCAGATGGAGCATCTGAATACACAGCAACTTTAGTGACTGACATTCTGACTTTGGAGAGCTTTATGCTCAAGTATTGACTTGACCTACATCATCTGAAATGAGGGAATGAGGACAACAGAGACTGTGTGATGAGCCTCAGGAAGGTGTGGGTAGGTATAATACCTGCAAAACCCACCATTTTCACTGTTTATGATGTCCCACCACCTTTACCCTAAGAATATATCCAGACATCAGATTGAGTGGATCAGAAGTGACAAGGAGGCTGTACGAATCATCATGGAACCTAGGGATCTGTTGATATTTGCAGTGACAGACATATACTGATAACGAAGTGGTGTTTAATCAATGCTAAAGGCAGAATGTCTTTGTCATCTTCAACACATGGTTATGCCCCAAGAAGGTTTAGAGATATGGCAATAGGTAAGCAGTGACTGAAAACAGCCCTTGTGGAGAAAAGGAGCATGCCCTATAGACAGACTTGCTTGTTTCTTCAGAATTTGAGTGCTGTATTTATATACACAACCCAATAGTATGGGCAAATCAAATTCAAATAAATCCTGTTCTGTGATCCACTTCCAAAATAAATTTATTTATAAAAGGAGGGGTTAAAGAAGAGGATAATGTAATGGAAGTGGTACATTTATTTCAGTCTTTGATGGCTGAACACCAGTGTAAGAACTGCAAATGGTATGTAGGAGGACTTGGAAGATTTAGCTGACAATTAACATTTTTGACTTAAGTGGCAAAATGATAATCTGATAATTCATGACTGATAGTAATATAAAAGATTAGGCTTGTTTGTGAAAAAAGAAGAAAAGAAAGAAATTACAAAAGAATTTTAAAAATATGATTTAAGGAGGCATTCTTCCCTAAATGCAGAATTAGTTGGAAGAATTCTGAAGAACATGGTGCTAGTGAAAAAGGAGTTAAAAAACAAACTGTCACAGTCCTTTAAATAAACAATGCTGACCACATGGAGTGCAAAGCCTCCTGCAAAGGAGTAATGGGGATTGTACAATAAGACCACATTGTCTTAGTTAGCATCTCACTGTTGATCTCACAGCATGTAGAGAATGGAAACGAGGTCAACTTACTAAGAAAGAATACCACAGCAGAACATGGTATAATGGCCCAAAATTAGACACAGTTGGAAAGGGACACATCAAACTCCAGAAGAAATAATTGTGTAAGTACATTAAAAGCAAGAAGAGGATGAAAGAAAAAGTACACTGTGTAACACTGGGGGAATACTAGAGGAATACAGAGACAAAGCTAATGTTAAAACTTCCTCTTTCTTTGCATGAATCTTCACCACAAATCTACTGGGTTGAGATGCTTAATACAATTAATACCAGCAACAAAAGGCAAAAGGGTCAGAACTGACCTTGAACAGGCACGGAGCTCAACAAATATTACTTAAATGCATTCAAATCATCTGGACTTGATAGAGTAGCCTGTTAAATGTCCAGATATGAATCTATTTCAGAACTGTTAAAAGACAAATTTTGAAGAAATGATGAGTACAAATACAAACTTATACATGCTAGTTACACATATATAGCACATATGTATCACCTCTGTCTAAAGGGAATAGGAACAGCTGAGGACTTAACAGACTTAGCCAGCTTCAGAACTCCATGGCCTATGCACAGATAACCCATTCTTTCTTGTGATACTCTAGGCTGCCCTAACATACTGATGTGGACACATTCTGAGCAGACACAACCCAGAATCCATGGGACTTTAAATATTTTGAAGAAGTTAGGTGCTAGCCTCTCAGTTGACCCAAGAAACCTGTGTTTAAATACCTTGCTTCTTCCCTCTGTCTTCATGCTTTGGAAAATATGTGCAATGGTTAAAAGCACAAGATAGAATCATTGGATTATTTAGGTTGGAAAAGACCTGTAACACCATTGAGTCCAATCATGAACCCAGCACTGCCAAGCCCACCACTAACCCATGTAAGGTATCACACCATACACAATTGCCTGAAAATTAACCAGGAGTTGAGCAACAGCCAATGTAGATTTGTCAAGAGAAGGTTACATCAGATCAGTCTATTTTCTCTCTGAAAGCATAAATGGCCTTGTGATAGAAGAGAAACAGCAGAAGTTGCGTATCTTGATCATAACAATGCAGTGTTGCTTAACATTTTCTCAAGCAATGCCAGGATATATAAATTGCAATTAGGTCACCAAAGAACTACTCAGAACTCTTTACTTAGGGAACTATTGTTTATTTATTATCAACTGGGAGTCTGTGTATTCAGAGGCATGATAAAGAGATGGAAGTAATTTGAAAATAGTATCAGTCAGAGAGCATGTACAGAGAGCATCAGAATTCTCTTGATCGTTTTGTGAATTACTTTGGAAACAACAGGGATAATCAGGGCATTGCAATAGTGGCAAATGCAAAGTTTGACACTCTTGTATAACAGAACTAGAGAAATGCAAAATGAGGAAATTAAGTGGCTATGCAATGGTTCTTTAAAAGAGTACTTGTGTTGATGGACTGTTCACAAACTGAATATAAGTCAACCTTGCAATTGCAAAGAAGGCGAGCACAACACTCTAAGTTAGAAACAGGAGTACTGTGAAAAGCAGGGAAATTAGTTTTGCTCTCCTTGGTGTTACTTACCAGTTGAGCTGGAGCAATACATTCAATTCTGACTGATGCAACTCAGAAACCATACAAAATGCAAAGGAGATAAATGAAGCTAAGACTAGACTTAAGGCCCTATGTCTACAAAGACTCCATTATTATGGGCTGTTTCTCAAGAAAAAGAAACAGGAACACAGCAATCTCCACACTCTACATGTACATGCCAAAAAGAGCAAAGAGTACCAGTCAGAATTGCAACAAGAGAGATTCAGATCAGACCATGAGGAAAAAGCTTTCTATCAGTGAAAACAATGAAGCACTAGATTTCCTTGGGAGAGGCTGTGAATTATCCACCAATGAACAGCCAAAAGAAGTTTTAGCCAATATAAAAGAAAAGCAGATGTTGATTTTGCCTTAGTGTAAAGATGAGATAAATTTTCCTTTTTTGCCATTTTTTCTATGTCAAGATGGTGTAACAAATTGCCATCTATTACAACATCATTAAAAAGAAAACTAAAAGTGCTTTTGCAGATATTTAACTTCTGACCAATTGCCAACCTCCAATTTCAAAGAAAGGTGCTTAAGAGTCAGTCCTTGCATTCTGGCTTCCAGGCTTCTAACCTCTTCATGCCCTTCCAGTGGAGTCACTCTTTGCAGTCTAAAATAACTGACCACAGCTCGTGATTCGTGTCTGAAAGAGCCACTCATTTGGACAGAGTGACCTCTGGAAACACTGTGATTTCATAAGATAATGGCTTAGCTTGCCTGCATGCAATTAAAACCTTAGACTACACTCAGTTTCTGGAACCATCATTCTAAAACACAAACTCATTGTACCTGTTACCACTTATGCTTCATGATGGCTGGAAGGACCCTTACTTATTTATCAACAACTTTTTTACTAGCAGTTGATAGCTTGAGCCATGTTAAAAGTCAAGGTAGATATCTTCTCCCTTGAGGCTGAGTGTGACAACCCTGTGGAAAAGATTTCTCATTAAGCCCAAGAGACAGAAATTCTCATTGGGACATACTGAATGGCTGCAGAGACTAGTATTACAAGGTCATATACTTTGTCCGCACCAATATTTTAGTATGAGGTACTACAAAGTAAAATAGAACTTATTACTATGTGTGCTCCTGGTAGCCTCTGGGCTGCTCATGTTCTGACTGACACATTCTTCAGAAACTAACAAGATCTGCTTGCACTTATAAAAGCCTAAATTCTTTACAAGAATACAAAACAATCATTATCCTGTTCACTACTTTGGCTAATGACCTGGGAGCCAATTATGTCAAGGAGTTATCCACAGCTAGAGCTCTCCTTGTTAAATAATACATGGCAATTATAAAATTTAACTTCTATCCATCTGCAAAATACTTTAAAGTGAACTTGCATGTATTTCCAGTACGAAAATAATTGAGTTTCTCCATTTCCTATAGAATACTGCTGACTGTTCAAGTATGCCATTACCTATCTAAAAGTCATTTTTCCACTTATACAACTACTATTCAAAAGAGATTGTGATAAATGGGACCAAACTAAAAAGGATGCTCTAACAGTTGGCAAGTCTATAATAGAGAATGAGTGTGAATACACTTGGGTCAAAAGGAAAAGCAGCTGCAGCTGTCACAAAAAATCTGCAAGTTCTGTTAAACAATGGCTGCATTTCTGATGGTAGTGTTTCTGCTACACAACTCAGTGCTAAGCAAAGATGTTGTATTTTTCAGCATTTAGTCATATCTGAGTGGTTCCATATGGAAACAAATATCAGAACAAAGCAGAGGTTGAACTAACCTTGATAATTGTAAGGAACAGATCATGTAGATAAAGCCTGTGAAAGACCACATAATAGCCAGTTACTAGGAAAGCTGTCAAATAAAAGTTTTCTATTTCTATATAGTTTAGTTTAGCGTAAGACTGAAAAGGGAAATTATAATGTCCATAAATATTTCAGTTTGTTTAATATAACTGTGGCTACTACTCATATATATGCATCCACCATCTTCTATTTATATCAGTTGAACTGTGGCAGCAAACAATACTAACTTTTAGTATGCAAAAGACTTCATGGGCTAGTTGCTTATTGTATGGAATACAGCAGTTGGTTGTATTACATTTGAGGCTTTTCACTTTTAATTTTGTTCTGGTAGATTAAAAAGCTCATATCTAGTAATTTTTCTTTAGACATTTTTAGGGCTCATGCAAATTTTAGTGCCCTCCTCTGGGTTCTTTCCACAGCTTCTGAACTGAACTGGCCAGGCTTTGAAGATGATGACTTAATGGTATTTATTTAATGAAAAGAGTATTTTGGTTAGTGCAGTCTCCCTGGTGTTGTTGTTGCTTAAAGGTTGACTGAACAGATGTTTCTGCTGAGCTGTCCATAATCATGACCATATTTTCTTCTCAAATTTGATTTAGAAACTAGAAATGGAATAATCCACATAATTTCCAGTACCAAACAGTAAATCCTATAGTACATCAAAGAATGGTTTAGGTTGGAAGGGACCTTAAAAGATCATCTAGTTCCAGCCCCCTGTCATGGCCTGAGACATCTTCCATTAGGGTAGGTTGCACAAAACCCCATCCACAGGCAGTACCTGTACATGACAGATAACCTATCAAGTTAAGGATAAGTTTTTCACTCATCTGCCAGACCTGAGAGAATGACTCTGAAAGTATTAACATGTCTGTGCTATTGAACTATAATAGCACACTTCAGATGGAAATGAAAATCAATTAGTTTTTAGTATCACAATCTCTCTAGGCAGCCTATGTTTTACTTCATGTTTTACTTCATGTCCATATGAAAACTCTTCCCTTTTGGTTTGTACCAATTGCCTTGGGTAGTGCCATATGCATTTATACACACTGATAAAATTGCCCCTGGTCCTTCTCTTATCTAGGCAAAGTCCTAGAACTGGACAAGGTACTCTAGGTGTGGCCTTATGAGTGCTGAGTTAGATGGGATGGTTTGTTAAACTCACATCACAAAGGCATTCATGCCACTGAATGGAATTCATGCCTCTTCTCTGACCCTGACCCCAAAAATCTGAATCACACTGTAATCCACCCTATAGAAGAGGTCTATACACATGCTGATCCCCTTGAGGGCAACAACCACTCCCCTTTTCTTCTCTGCCTGTCTTTTGTTTCAAGAGAAGCAAAAGCTTGTCAAGAGTTCTGATATACATAAAAAAAAGGAAAGAGAAACATGCAGAGAAAGGCATGGTGTAATACTGGAGAGAAGCAAAAAAAAGGAGGGGAGTGAATAGCTCAGGAGTCAGTAATTACCAAGTTTAGTACAAAACATTGATGACTTCAGATCTTGAGGACATAGATGATAGGAATGTGAAAGAAGTAATCCAGCTGAAGACGCAGAACATTAAAAAAAAATAGACAAGGCTTGCAAAAACCCACAGACACAATAGGACAGCAATTGTTTCTTTGCCTGAAGATAAGGAACACTCAGCAGCTCATCTCAAACAGAAAAATGCACACATTTACACAGTGCCATGGCTGATGAAAAATCTATCCTTTCTTAAACCAGTTGCCATATATTTACAACCAACAGAGGAGGAGTTTCTGAGTAAGAAGTATATGAACAGGAATATAAGGGAAATACTTCTGACAAGATGCAATTACCAGGGCCTTTCTGCTGTTGTGACCACAAAACATCTACAGTAACACTGAGAGATATGTGAATAGTAAGAGATACATCCAACACTACATACATACATAAATACAGCAGACAGAAATACATGGTCTGACTCAAATAGTGCTGAAAGAACAACAAAGTCAGCCACCACAAATTCAGGTCTGGGGAGGTGACATGGATAGGTACCAACTCATTCCATGGCTCTCTCAGCAATTCTGATGTACCTCAGCTTGGGTGTTCATGTTCACTCTGCATAAGTTCTCTTCCAGGGGTCTCACCTCTTCACAGTAAAGGGCAATATGACCCAGATTATGGCTCATTTTCTTTAGTTCTGATTATGAAGTTATCAGTTCTTATAAGAAAAGCTCTTTGTCATTTCTACCTGATCACTGACATAACATGAACAGTCTGCCTTCAAATACAAAATGAAAAGACAGATTTTTAAGACAGATGGTGAAAGTGATTCTGAGTATTACTTTAGTCATATAAAAATAACCAGATTAAACTGAGAAATAAAACATCAAAGGATGAAAAAGAAAATATCTACTACTATAGGAATATTGCTTCAGTCATGAGGAGAAAAGCAAGAAGCATCTTTGAGAGAAAGAAACAAAGACCTTTTCCATCTTCACTAAAGTGGGAAATATGTGGAGTAAGACTGAAGAATTGCAAACATATGTTTTCAAAATGAAATGTGACTTGTTAATTTAGACCTTGTCTAAATCAAGAAGACAAGTGGGATAGCTATATTCATTCCAATACACTGTAGTGTCAAAAAAGACAATGGAATCCAATCTGTTTGAGCTCAGATGCAAGAAATTAGATGAAGAATTTTAGGCGAGTAATAAATCTGGCAAAATGAAAAGATAAGGCATGTTTTAAAATGAAACGAAATCCATGCAAAATAGAAAAAACCCTAGAACATGCAGCAAACAGTACTGTGTAACTGCATTCAAATTCTAGAAGTAACAATTAAAACCCCTAATACAAAGTTCACCTAATTAGTGAACCCAAGCATGTCAGAACACACAGAAAAAAACAAGTATTTATAAAGGTACTAGAAAAGGCACTTAAGCCTGGGGGAAAAATAGGCAGAAAAGCATATATGGATTGCGATCAAGGCAAGCATGTATGGAACTTGTTTAAGGAAAGATGACTAGAGACTGAGAAAGTTAAACTTTATTAAATTATCCAAGAATGTTCATAGTTTGTGGAGAGTGCAGGAAAAGGGATATAAACAATCAGGGTCTACCCACTTAGCGTTTAATAATAAAATTATAGACATATACCTTTTAGAAGCAGAAGGTGAGGGGAAGTTACATGTAAACATATAAAATTAGTCAGTCATTTTTGATGACTGCCAAAAATTAAAATCCTGCATCCAATCCCTTTTTTCTAGGCATTAGAAAACACTGCTTTTCTATGCAAAAAAATGGCCGCACGTCCTTAACACAAGAGAGAACTAAATGAAACCTGAGATTAAATAATTCAAAAGATTGTAATGTTCTGAAATAATTAGGAAAAAAGTCTCAACTTTTTTTTTGCCTTTGTATTTAAGCCAAACAAATATATTGGAAAAGGGTGAGGGGAGGGAAAGACGAGGGGAGAAGCAGAGAAAGAGGGTGGGAGTAAGGGTGAACAGGAGGAGAGTGCTGCAGAAGCACGGATGGATCACTTCTGCTTGCTCTTCCTTTTGCTGCACCTGCATCCAACATCCTGCTTCAAGTCCTTGAATGTCTTCAGATTCAGAATGGAAAGGAATATTCTGCTCTCCATCTAATTCCTGTGCAGCCCTACAGTGGCAACACTGGAGGCACTGCAGACCACTCGATCATGAGCACTTTGCAAGGGAGGCGCAGTTGGAACACTGCACGCTGCAGTACTGCAGCGCATCCTTAACAGCTACATGACTTGCAGCATACCAGTCTCTTGTGCCCATATACATTACCACTTATGTCCACACATTAGTTATACTCTCGTAACACAGCTCCTAGCACAGTCTTTTAAAAAGGCACTTATGTGAGGCACTTACTTTCCCACTGGAAGGGGGGGTGCTTTATCAGTTCTCTTTTTAAAGTACTAATAATTCTGTCAAATGTAAATGGAACTTGTATTGCATACAAAGTCCTCTTTTTTTTTTTGAGCCCTAACAGCTGTGCACACTGATTTAGAAAACTTGCTTGAAGGCAACAAGAAGGGAACAAAAGCTCCACTAGTCTGCATCAGAAGAACAACCTTGAGTGAAGGGCCCCTCACATATCAGAAGGACTTATGGGAAAGGATGTAGAGACAGCTGTGGATCTTGTATTTTTTAGCTTTCGGGGGGCACAGCACCATTGCTGTGTCCTACTAGATGTTCCAACTGAGTTTAGCCTTGCTACAGACAAAAGTAAATGCAATAGTTCTGCTAACGCCTCTGCAAAATGTGTTCTTAAAAGGTGAGACATGTTTTAAGTGTGACAAGAGCTTGTAACTAGGCTTTAGAAATCAAAAAAGAACTTCCACAACATGGATGTGGCAGGGTGGAAAACACAGATTCACACTTCTGAAACACAGTGACCAAGCCTGCAGAAATATGAAACCATGACACTTAATCAAAAATGTAAAGCTTCCTATTCACATATGTAGACATACTGATACTGAGGAGGACCTCTGGGGATTACTGCAAACAAGCAAACAAGAATTCCATTACCACATCAATCAGAGCAGCCAGATTGCAATGCAATTGCAGTGAGCCTTTCTGAACTGCCTAGGGAAGCTGAAAGAGCAGCTCTCTCGTAGCTAAAGACAACTGGGATTTTGATGTAAAATCCTTCAGCTTTCAACTCACATAAAGTGAAACTTATGTTTGTTGTTAATATATGACTGTGAAATATGCACATACACAATCCATACAGGTGTGTTAGGTAAAGTAAGTATTAACTTGCTGCATAAGGACAGAGGGTCAGCTGGGTGTAGTAATATGTCTGAAAACCCTTGGCTAGCTCAGCTCAGGAATCACACCCAGATTTTTATGGAAAAGGCAGCATAAATATTTGGAATTTATTCATCTATCTAGATCATAGACGAATATCTATCATCTAGATAGATGAATAAATTCCAAAGCTTTATTAGGGTAGTTTTAACAGGTACCTATCTAACATACCTACATTAAAACTACCCTAATAAAGCTGTACAAATAAGGCACATTACAACAATGCCATGCTGTCCACATTATCCAGTAAAACCGAAGAAAAAATGTCAGCTAAAGGGAGGAATGTGTCATAAAATGACCTTCAATTACTGCACACACAGGGGTGCCAATTTAACAGCTTTTTAAATCTGCTTAGGTGCAGATGACATATGTTACATTTAACCTTCAATTGCAAATGTTCTCTGAACTAAATGCTTTTGTCATAACCCTAAAACTATTTCAGTGTAAAACTCAAACATTTGCAGGAGCATAACAATAAATATTGGAAAGCTACTGATTGATAGAGAATGGAAAAGTAAAAAGCTGAAAGATTGTACTATAAGCAAAAAAAGGCAGCAAAAGTAAGACAAGGTAACCATTTAACTACCACTACACAGTAATTGCATGGAGAGAAACCTAAAATAAAGCTGGAAGCAAATAATACATGCAGCACTAATTCCTGCAGTTGGTCTTTTTAAAAATGAAATTCTGCAAAATACCAATGGCACATATAATCCTCAAGCACTGATGAAGTTAATAAAACAAGCAGGGAGATGGTGACATTGCTACAAGAAACAAATTGTGAAAATCAAGCTTCACTCACTCTTTTCTAATAAAATACAGTAAGGTACCTACTAAATACTAAGCGTTCAGAATGTCAGATATCAGACTTCTCTTCTTGCCTTTTACAAGTGAAATAATATTTTGTATTATTCATTACCCACTCTCCACCACAGAATTCCAACTGATGGCTTGGGAGTAGGAGTAATTTGTGGACATCAAAACCAATGGTTACATTTGCTATCGTTGCTCAAATTGTAGGAACAGATATTAAGCTGATTCATACTGCATGAAAACAAAGGTTTGAATTGGAATTCTGTAGATAACCTTCCCCAAAATTACTTCTTATCATTTTCAAAGGAACAGAGTAAATCACTAGCTGACATCACCCTGTGCTTTTCTCAATGCAATGGGAGAAGGAATCTTTACAAGGTGACAGATTCAAACTGCACCAACCTAAAATGAACAGGCCAAGACAGAAACATAGAACCTGCACTGACCTTAAAAAAAAATGATGCTGTGATGTGGTTGTATATCAATACTAGCACTTACCCAAGAGACAATAATTATTTTGGCATTCCCAGATTTAGAAATTAAAGAAAGAGAATAAGGTGGGTTTTGACCCATTTTAGAATCCTTTGATTTGTACATCATGTTTTTCTTTTCAGTCGACTGACCTGCTACAAACCAGAAATATTCACATGACATTCTGCAATACTACCCACCTTAAGTTATTCCTTAATAATACCAAAGTTTTAAATTTAAGTAACCAGCTTGACTATCTATAAACTGTAGATAAAAGATAGATAATTGTTAAATTTCTTTCATTAAATAAGTAAAGCTGAGACAAGATATGACTATTACTGTGATTTCCTCTACTGTTTTAAATGCTCTTCCAGAACAGATTTGGTCAGATAAAATGGCAGTGCTACCTAACACACGTCTGAGGAGGCTTTGAAGTATTTTTGTAGGACGAAATTCACATCCTATGTGAAAGGGCAGGGCAGGTGCAAATCACAAGAAACTCAAAAGAGCCCAGTATTACCAGAAGAGAAAATGCAAGACAGAGTTAAATTCTCAAAGATCAGAAAGGTTTAAGCAGTCACAGAGTCGAGAAAGACACACTTTTTTTTCAGAGCACACATTTTGTTTAGCTCTCTAAGGATTAGTAAAATCACTTCAGCTTTCTGCTACTCTTCAGATAATGTTACACTTCTCTTTTTGGAAGCTAAGTAGGTGGGTGTGTCTCCCTTCCTTTTGCCCATTCCCCAGTGTTAAGATCAGGAATTTGACTTCCTAGGAGCACCAACAAGGAAAGCTGGTGTAGACACAACATTGCCAACTGACATTCATTTTCAGCAACCTGTTGTGCAGACCTGCTACCCATGCTTGCACAATATACATTGTTTAATTAATATCTGAAGACTCACTGATGCCATACAGCAATCTAGATATACAGAGAAACTTCCTGCTTTGAAGGTATTTGCTGAGAGGTGGTCAAGAAGGCTTCTGTTACATGTCATGATCAGCTTGATGTATCAATGTCAGAAGTAGGTATTTGATGAAAAATCCATTGTTCTTTAGCTGTAGAATGTTCTAATTAGAGCTGTAAAGCAAGATAGTTTGCTTGAATTTGTGATCACTGAAATCTCTTGTGCAGAGACTTTTCTTTCCATATAGTTTCTACACCTGCATGTTTTCTATATTTCCAGCTCAGTCATGTGGGTCTCCCAGGGAATCACCCAACAGGCTTCTGTATCAGCTGAGCTTCAAGGATTTTGAGTATTTGAATCCATACAGATTAATGAAGAGCTGAAAATCTGGATGTTCAAATTTCAGTCATGAGATTCCTGATATCCAGCGATGCAAGATTTTGGAGCAGACTGCTAAACAGACAAGTCTGGGACATGGCTGCTTCTCAGGTATGACCTGTGGTGACCAGGACCCGAGGGAATGGCCTGAAGTCATGTCAGGGGAGGTTTAGGTTGGATATGAGGAAAAGGTTCTTCACCCAGAGGGTGTTTGGGCACTGGAACAGGCTCCCCAGGGAAGTGGTCACAGCACCAGCCTGACAGAGCTCCAGAAGCATTTGGACAATGCACATGGTGTGATTCTTGAGGCTGTCCTGCGCAGGGTGAGAAGCTTGACTGGATGACCCTCATGGGTCCCTTCCAACTCAAGACATTCTTTGTTTCAATGATTTGAACAATGTCTACATTCTTATTCCCTCTGACCCCAAATCAAAACAAATAAAATCCTGGATAAAATGCATCTACCATAACTGCCAACTTGCTCCAACTTCTTTTACAGGCTTTTTAATACAGAAAATTACACAAAGGCCTCATTGCTACTGAAATAGAATTTAAACTAATATGCAAGCTGAAATCAATTTAAATTGTAATTATAACTCATGATGCAATTTATCTTTTCCCAAGGAGAAAAGAAAGCAATGACCCTATTATTCCACTTCGTCAAAAATCTAGCTGGAGTAGGGACAGCATGAACATCAGAAGAATTGTTCTTGACTTCTTCCATTCTGGGACATCTTTCCTACGGCTTTCTGTTCCATGGGCTCCAATAGCTGCCTGATATCAATCACAACACTTAAAAAAGAAAAAAAAGATCAGAAAACACACCCCAACAAGCTCCTAACTTGTCCCTGAACTTTTTTTGAACACAGACTTACCAAGGTTGAGACAGAAGTCATTTATTTATAATAAACACTTGCACATAAAAACCCAGAAAACCTCAACTCCCTTAACTAATGGTTTCTAAAAATGCTTATTCAAAGTGACACATGCATGACAAGTTTTGGCTGAGTACGATTTAAGGAGGAGGAGTTATACCACCCAGAAAAATGGTGTTTATGACAGAAATGACAAAGAATCATTCATCATGGGGTTTTTCTATGTGAAGCAGTAATAAAGCCTAAATGAAACTGCACTTCATTAGTAATTTATTTCACAGATCACTATATATACACAAATAGCATAACTCTATTACATTTTTATAGTGCCATTTATTACAGTACTTCACATACTATATCCACATGGCAAGACAGAAATGCAGCTTTCTCTGGGGAAGACAACAGCAGCCAACTGCAGAGTAGCACACAGGGAGGAAACAATTCTGAGCCAGAAGAACAAAATAAGAATTTTCAGATGAATCAAGGAAAGGCCAATATAAAACAATAAAACTGAACCCCAAGAGATGTGCAGCTAACTCAAAGAATAGTATAGCTTGCCTGATGCCCCGTTTGATTTAGAAAGTAGAAATAAAAGAGGAAAACTGAATACTCTTGCCTTGTTCAGTCAGACTGACCAAGAGCAGAGACTCGCACCAGAACTCCCTGGCTAAAATTCTCTATCCTTTTATTTGATCCTTGAGCACTACACTGGCATTTTCCACTTGCCACAGGAAGGAAAAGAACATCAGTTCAATTGCTTTCATCAGTCTGTATCTGCGATGCCACACTTCAGGCATAGCTGAGGACACATTCTCAGACATCAAGAAAAGAGATGCATTCCTTTCTCTGCCAAGACTTCTGCAAAGTGAGGGTTCAGGGCTATGTCACTCTCCACCTGAACATAATTTTCCAATGTTCACACTTAGAGGCCAAACATTTCCATTAAACTTCCAGAGATGACTGGTGACTCCTGCCTTCCAAATGCAGGTGAAAACCTGGGATGTTACAGAAACCCACAGAATGCTGTGAGAAGATGACAGACAGAAGGACACCTGCAAATGTCTCATCACAACATTTGCTTGTGAAGTAACAGTGTCCAATTATGCAGTGTTGGGCCTCAGAAATAACATATTATATGCATTATGTGAATGGTTTTTGAAATAAAAGTGAAAAAATGCACTGCTTTTAACTAGTGAGGCATGTTTAAATTCAAAAAATATTCTCTTGATTTTCTTGCCAAAAAACTCTGCTGTAAGAACACTGATAAGAAGGTAAGTGCCTTGTCAGTTGTAGATACTCAATTTTTAAAAATAAATTTTAAAGTAAAAAACTTCTAAATAAAGACCCCATACTTGAAATGTAATTTATGAACATTGGGTCTTTGATGGTTGGAGGGAAAAGATGATTTTATCTAGTACATTTTTTAATCTTTTCTGATGAATTAACTAGAAAGAGAACAAAAAATCAAAACTATCAGAAAAATATTTGCTGGACACTAAGTTAAAATCTGTTTGACATCAGGGAAAAAACCTTTTCTTAAGACTTGTCAATACTGACTTCGACTGCATTGTGGGAGCTTAAGAATAAATACATTTATATTGTTTCTCCTATGGATCTTGTTCTGATGTTCTTTCTCAAGCATTCTGTTATTAAATACAGAATTGTGGTCCACAACATACAGTATCTAATTTGATAAGAGGCCGAGTAAACGTACATTAATACAATTTTTTTTCTCTTTTTATGTCACATTGCACTTCTTCTCCCTGTTGTAGTGGTAGACTAACTACTAACAGTTTAAGCAATAAAACCTGCAATACTGAAATGAAATGCTGATTTAAGATGCAGGTTTTAATTACTCATTTAAGTGATCTACATTCTCTATTTACTATATTAAAAGAGGGATACTGACCATCTGCAAGAAATACAATGCCCTATTTGTGTAAGTTAATGAGTCTTAATTAAGTGCATGAGTATTCCCCATTGAAACTGGTAAGACTGTTTGAATCCCTGTGTGAGGCAAGTGAGTAAATGAAATCTCTTATCTGTTTTGACTACTAGACATGCTAGAAAGATTTTTTTTTTTCTCTCTCTAAGAAACCCTGCAATCTGACCAACAAATGCAGGAAGGACCAGATATTGTAGGAAAGATCACAAAACTGAAATTTTATTTCCAGCCTGTTCCTCTTCAAATCAGTCTCTCAACAGATCGGAGCACACAGCCATAAGCTCTGGAGAAGATATTCCTTATAAAATGTGTGAATACATGGATTCAGTGCACTGGAGCTGAGAGAGCTTATGTAGGCTTGTGCAAAAGATGAAGAGCAGGAGAACAAATATTGACTAATTGACTAATGTTGACCTGGACATTGCTGGCAGAGCACCAAGAAAGATCACAGGTGAAAAGAGACTCAAAATAAAGAAAGTCTTGAGAATGAGAAGTTTATCTTTAACACCATAGGTAGAAAAGCTAATTAAGTGATCTGGCAAGTTGAAAAATTTGCTGCCCAGTTTCCATTCAGACAAATCAGGGACCTGCAGAATTTTCAGGAAGCAAAGAAGCAGGAGCTGATTTTCACAGACAAACTTTACAGTCATTCTACATCTAACACTTTTACCTAAGGAACTATGAAGATTTTCTAATTCTTTCCTGGAACGATTCCTAGTCAGTCAAATCAGCCTATGCAAACACGCTGTAAAAAAGTCTCATTAAAAATAGAAATATTTTATGATGCTACTTACCTGCCTGTCTACTTCTGGAAGCAAAAGCAGGAGGTATTGTTGAAAATGCTGAGGTAAAGAAGCAAAGGTGTGTTTATTTATTAAAGCCCTCAGGTTAGTGTTCACTAGAATAGATCCCGGTGTTTCTATGTCAATATCCTCAGCTTTGGTCCATTTCAAATGTCCTGGAGTAAATAAACAGAAATAACTTTAAACACAAATAAAGGAAGAAAGTAGGAACAAGTCTTCTTTTTAAGTTTTTAGCTTTTACTGTATAATACAATAAGCTCTAGAGAAATGGTACTCTGAGAAGGGTAACACAGCCTTTTCTAGGTGTCTTAACAGCTTTTATATTTGTATAATAATAAAAACTAATTTATATTTGTCTCTTGAAGATAAAGTATTTTTATTTTATAATAAAGAGACAAAATGCATTTGTCTCTTGACCTCTTATGTTCCAGTAAACATCACAGCTGACATATTTCTACTTCCAGCTCGAGACCAACTCAACAGCCACAGAAAAGAATCCTGTCATCAACAATAATTATGTAAGCACCTATTTTCAAGAGAAAGGCTGCTTGATGAGGCTGATGTGAATCAATAATTATGGACAGCTTCTGTTTTGCCATCAGCAGTGCCCTATGGCCTACAGAACTTGTCCCATTGCACCTGCTAAAACCTGTGTGAATAGAGAGTGATCAAAGAGATGCGACTATTTAATATGTTAATGTTTGAAAACAGTAACAACAAAAAACAAAAGAATTTTTCAGAATTTTCCTA
>NW_005054305.1:6369006-6455482 GCF_000277835.1 Geospiza fortis | reverse complement strand
AACAAGGTATGAGAGGAACAATACAAACACAGGAATAAGATAAAGACTCAGCAGAGGGAAAGGGAAATAAACACAGGGCTCAGGCACAGCACAACAGAATAATGTCTTCTTATTATACACAGTGGACAGAAAGGCTATAATCTTAAACTCTTGCACAGTAAGAAATATATCTGTTAAGATACTGGGAAAAGAAAGCTTTCAACTACCAAGAACAAGGAGATGCTGAATTAAATCCATAGGGAGGTATTACAGTCTCCATCAAAATATTTAAAGAATATGTTAGACAAATACCTGTCAGTAATGACAGATGCATATCTGATTTTGACCTACGACTGATGAACAAATTAGATGACCACTGGAGATCCTGTCTGATCTGATTTTGTTAGTATTTCTAGGATAATATTTAGAAAATACTTTTTAAAGCTTCCTAAAGAGCTATGTGCTTCAAGGTATTCATATACCGCTACAATCATTTCTTTCCTCTAAGTCTTAACATATCAAAGTCCAGGTGGCTGGAAAAACTCAAAAGCTTCTAACTCCTCCCAGGAAACCTCTTCAGGTTTCAGTTTGTTGTACTTTCAAATATTTCAAAGATGGTGTAAGAGGGGTCTGAACTATATAAAACACAAATTCCATCAGAATCCCATAAAAAAGTGATTAAAAGATTATTCCACTGCTATGATGAATGATGGCATTTGGCATTTACATAGGACCTCTCAGCAACAATTAAAACTGAAATGTTAAGAAGATTAAATATGTTTGAAAAATGAGAAAATTTGGGCATACTGACTACTAGGAATGTCTCAAATGCTACAAGCTACTTAACAGTAACCACAATAGAAGGAATGCAACTATGCTTTGGATTTCTTAGAGGACCTATGGTGGTCTCCCTGAAAATCTGTAACTACAAAATATACATATGCAAGAAAATGAAGATTTGTAAATTCTAAACGCTCCACTTCAGTCACAGCCTCCTGTAAACATCTTTGTAATTCTATTTCATTTTCCAGCAGCTGATAGTAACTGAATGAGACAAGAAATACTTTGCACTCAGCACAGGATAACCTTTTCCAACACATCATATTCTAACATACTCTATTTCAGTACAGCTAAGACTCCATTACCAACAAATAAATGCCCTGTTATACAGGACAATTGCACGGAAGAAGTGCCCATTTTCATGAATGCATCACAATAAACTATCCTCACCATCTGTTCCACCTACTAAATATAAATGTAAAAAGAAGACAGTCCCTGAGCATAACACAAGTTGTATGATGTACTGAATTTTAATGCCTGCATGTATATTCTCTTTTTTAATCAATACAAAATACATATCCCCATCTTGTAAGAGACTTGAAATTAGAGTAACATTTTCCCCAGCTAGAGCTTCATATCCTATGGGAAGGCATACACACAGAGATAATCCAAACTGAAATAAGATACATGACTGCAAAATCAGTAACATCCTTCAGTGGCAGATACTCTCATAGCATTAAAAGCCCAAGACAAAGAGTCAAATCTACATTTTCTGTTTTATTTGGCCTTCTATCACTTACAGAATACTATGGGGGGGCTTATCAGCTTCTGGAAGAAATGTGTGTATTGCTTCTGTGTGTGTAGCAAACTGTAGATGCCCACCACAGTTCCACTTAAAAAAAACCTAACAAATTCTCTCTCCTGCCCCCTTCCTATGGCTAATTTAGGTTCTGTATAGCAGGTCCCAAGTTTGTAATAAGATTTAGTGAAGTATTTGGGAGTAGCATGGAAGTATGACACTACTGCATCACTAATCGTAGCCCTGAGAAGAGTTTATGACAAAACACGTGCCAGTATTTTTTATGTTGTTTTCCACAGAGAAAGACATTTTGAACCCTTATATAGTTCAGGGGTATCACTGTCCAAATCAGAAATAGAAGCGGTAAGACAAGAGAGAAACTCAGGTTGCAGCCTTGGAAAATAAGAGTTTACCCTCAAGACAGAGAATTAAACATAAGGAGATGGGAGCACCATAGGTCTACATCAAGATATGAAAATGAAAACAGAAAAAGGACAGAAATCACACAGTTGGCAGAATCTGGAAAAAAAAGTAATCTTATTTCATAAGAGCTCAGAAAGTCTACCAAACACAACATGTCATGAATGTTGGGCAGATCAGTAGTTTCAGACAACAAAACAATATCTGGACCTGAATTGTGCACTACACAAGACCCTGGACCTGTTCTCAAAGCTCCTCTGCAACTGCACTTCTAGCACCCCAAGAAATGCTGTGTCATGAGAGAAACATTTCAACAGGTACAGGAACAGAAACCCTTAAACCTTACACAAAGTTTCCTGCACTTCATGTGTGGTGTACCAAAAAGCCAATAGATTTATTTTTCAAAATCCACCAAAAAACCCTAATGAATTCATTTGATATCATGAGACAACAGTTGATGTCATATCTGAAGATGGGGAGGAATATATACTTGAAATTATGTATCTCAGTCTTAAATGTAGAGAAAAGTGACAGGAAATCATCTAACATTGAATATAAATTTACACAGCAAAAGCTGTAAAACTGAGGGAGTATTGTCTATTTTGAATAATGATGTTGGATCAACATAGAGAACTAGCTATCCACATGGGACTGCTTGATAATCTGCAGAAAGATCATGTATGAAACCAAAGTACACTTTCATGGGAGGCTGTGATACAATAAGGCTTACAGGTTACACTGGCAGGAACTGGCAATAGCACATTGAACAACTCTCCTATGGCATTTAGGAAGTAAAGTGCCTTGGAGCTATTTTACAGGATCATTATATATAAAAATAGGACTAGGCTGGATGATTAATAAAGAACAATCTTATCTCCACAAAAACAGACATAAAATAACTTCTAGGATTTAGCACAACAAAAAGCTTGTTTGTTATCTTTTCCAACATGGCCACATTGCAAAATACTTCTCTAAATGATTCAGCATTCTGATGAATGAAAGAAGTGCATTGTAAAGATTAAGAAACAGTTATGTCATTCTTTGACTTCACTTAAGCAGAGACAAGAGTCTTAGTGAACACTACATTTTGTACTCCCTAGGGAACTTTTCCAATTAAATTTCATGCAGAGCAGGAAAATCTGCCTATGACATGGAGATTTAGAATTTACTCTTAGCACCTCTTCAGAGAAAATTCTTTGTTAATTACAGAACGTGATCCATGAACCTCTCTAAAAAACCCACTAAAAACCCTAGAAAATAAAATCAGAAACTGTATCTACCATCTCAAGAGATGTGGCTTCAAAATAGTTACAGATCCAACTGAAGAACTAAATCAACCAAAGAAGAACCAACCAAAACTTTTATGCCAAATCTCTATATGACATGCAATAATGCAAATGAAGAAAAGAGAATGTTAACTTCTAATCTGGCAAGTATGCAAGCAAATATGCTACTATCTCTGGGAATAAATGCACATTAGGTAAGCAAATTCACCATGAAGAAAGAATATCTGTTACACACTGCCCCCATCCCCCAAAAAATCATTACATAACAATCAGCATCTAATTGCTAAATCACCTCTCTGCCTGCAATTGCTTAGGTCTGTCAAACTTTAAAAAGCAACCACTGAGGACAAAAAAAAACTGACCATGGATTTTCCAGGTAGACAGAAAGATGTCTTCTTGAGAAAGGATCAGCTGCTGAGTTTGAAAAGGGGACAGGTAAACAGAAAAATAAAACTTTCCAAGAGAACACAGAGTTTAGAAAAATATCAATATTACAAGTAAGATATTTATTTTACTCCTACTCACCTAAACCAGATTTTTTTAATCTCTTTAAGTGCTGGCTTGTTTGCTTTCCAGTTGGAGACTTTTGCCCATGTTTCATCTCTTTATCAGAACCATCTGCTTCACCATTTTTAGATTCCGATCCTTTGGAAAAAGTAAAATCCCTCAAATATGATGCTTTTGCACTTTTACTAACAATCCCCTCAGCACCCCCTACACCATAAACAAAACAAAAATAGGATTTTAAAAAAGTTGACATTTTCTTGCTGAAAGGCAATATATTTTTCTGGTTACAATACAATTCCTCCTCTTCAGAAGAATTGGATGTAAAAGCTCAATAAATCAATTAAGTGCTGAAAACTAAAGTTTACTGAACACTGCAGTCAATAAAAATGTTCAGTGATCTAATAAAAATAACATAGCTCTATAATGCCCAGGAGATATTTTTAAAAATATTTTAACCTTAAGTCATGGCGCAGTAAAGCAACCTTAGGCAGAAAAAAAGATAATTTCTTTTTGAAGAAACATTTAAAGAAAAGATATGTTTGGAAATACAATTGTCACTTTGTGTTAAACATAGACACAGAAAACTCTTAAAATGAAGTAACTTAATCACCAGAGCTAAAGGTCAAGGTTATGCTGCAGTGATAAGCATGGTATAAGAAGAAAAGCTAACAAAAGGATTTGGGTATTGCAATGCAGAACTGAGACACAAATTCACATTCATGGAGAAGCTTGCCTTTCCCCCCCTCCTCTTTTTATGGCATTGAATATCAGCATGTGGTCCTCCATTAGAGCTCCAGAGCCAAACAAAATGTTACTTTGCATTCCTTTAAAGCTGCTGCTATTACCAATTGTCATTTTACTGCGTGTCTTCAGCTCTTTATTAAAGAAAAATCTCCATCCTTGAGACACGAGTCTTGATAAAGAAATAAAGACGTTAAACAAAGCCACCCAGTGGAAATAGTATTTCAGCAATTCCAAATTCTGTATTCTACACATCTGATTCAGAGGAAGGCTCTGTGACTAGAGCTGATCTTGCAAACGGTCCTTTAGCTATTTACCTGAAGGTGAATCCGACTGCTCATCGGACACCTTTAATGGTGTCAAAACAACACGAGGAACAGTCTTGTTTACCATCATTGAAACTCCATTTCTTCTTTTCTGCTGTTGTCTCAAAGCCTACAAAAACGATAACAAAACGTAAAACTGTAATAAAGAATAATGATTATAAGTGAATTACACATGACATTTCTCTACCATTAATCTGAATCCCTTAAAATAAGCATAATTTATACAGCTACTGACTTGCCAGACTTCACACTCGTCCTCTTTATGTCATTTTCTTTTAAAATACAAAATCAGGCTTTTACTCCTTTTTTTTATAGAGAAAGAAGATGCCCCTTAGATCATTTTCCAATCCAGTTTTGACAACAAAGAAGCACGTAACTGTTTGCTCTACCTTAACAGCACAACATGATAACCCATGAAATGTGAAACTAAGACTTCTAAAAAAAAAAGTAAACCCAAAATGCTTCAAAACCAGAATAAAAATATATATGTCTGCACATCTCTCGCAGGTGCATCCTCTCCAGTATACTGCTCAGTCAATCAAGTTAACACAGAGTGTCATCAGTATGTACAGCATGTAAGGACTACAGTATTGATGCACTCACTCAGCCGTGAGTAGTGCTGCACAAAATCACTGAACATGGCAGGAATCATTTATTTTCGTGAAGGGAATCAGTCCTAATCTTGGAAACCTTGCAGCATTTGGCTTCTGTCTGTTTGACTTTGGGCATTAACCTTCAGAACACGAACATGATGGTGTTCTGGCAAATCTGGGGGAAAATGATACACGAATAAATCTCTTCAAATGGTAGTGCTTTGTGTTTCATAAATGTATCAAATACAGGGCTGATAATGTAATATAAAATATCTACAGATTAGAAATAGCAGATACCCATCAGACTGGTTTATATGGAAAATTATATATAATTCAAAAGGTCTTAAAACATAAAAATATGAATACCTGCCAATTAATACATCTGCAAGCATTAAAATTCTGGAATTAATCAGAATGGGCTGGGCTTAATACAGACTTCTCCTAGCCTCCCGTCTATTTTTCTCCATTCTTACTGTGCACTCTATTTTTACAGTTGTGATTTGTGTTATGAACTTGAGGGATTTATTAAAGTAATACCATATCAACAAGGTACATATTTGATATGAATTATCCCTATAGGTTTATGAGCATGAATGACTTATGCCCTATAACGTTTAAGTCTGTAACTTTAATGGATTGTAATACCTTTCCAAATTGTTCACATAGCTAAATAATAGGAAAAAAAACCTCTGAGAAGAAAGAAATCGATATTGGTCTATTCCTCTAAATAACACTCTACACAACATAAAATACACCAGGCGACATAGAAGCTATTTCATGGATTAACCCATTTTATTCTACTTCTGAAAGGACATGTAAGCACTGTGCAATAAAAATCAAATTCGACCACTTGAAATCAAACAAAGAGAGGAAGCTGGTCAGATCTACACTGAACCCAAGAAGCAGCAGAAAGCCATAAAGAACAGCTGTTACTTCAAACATTTTTGAGACAGAAATTTCATACTGGTATCAAGCAAGCACAGCCAGACTTATGGACAGAAAATTCTAAAGTGTTAACATTCCTCCAAAATTCCTGAAAATTCCAAAAATTTCCAAATGCAAACCTAAGTGGCAAATCAGATGATCCTTAATTAACAGTAATACCATGGAGACAGTGGGAAACAGTTCATTAAAAATTAACTGAAAAGACTGGCAATGTCTGCACCACCAATACACCAATATAACACAACTTTGTATCATGGTGCCCCACAGCCTGATTTGCCTCATCTCATCCTCATTTCCTCCACCCAAGGCAAATGGTTAGAGCCCAAACAGTGTTCCATGTTGTCCTCCTGCCTCCTCCTGACTTTCCAAGACCATTTTCACCCCCAGCAAGGTTTCACAGCCTTGTGGCCAGCCTCCATAGGGAAACACCATTTTAATGATTTATACAGCCACTGCAGCAAAGGCAGATTCTTTGTCAAGCCCCATAGTTGATTTTCAATGCCTACACTGAACTCCCATGAAGCAGAGAAAGGAACCAGCAGTGTATCCACCACCAGTGACAGGCACACAGTGTTCGTACACCTCAGTTGACACGTGCTGCTGGAGCGAGGGCAGCGGTACCCAGTATTTGTCAGGAGCAGCACTTACCTTCTTTTCTGTTACTGGCAGGGCCCCCTGTGGTCCTTAGCACACATTTATGCAACTGATCTGGCATTTACAAGAAGCACAGGTCAACTCATGCCCATGGAGCACTAATGCAAGACACTCCCTGGACAATCAGATGAGGAAATACAGCTGGGAGCAGACAAAGCTACCAGAACTATTTACTTCGAGGCATGGCACACTTCTCTAGCTACAGCCTAAGCACCTCTATATATGAGGGTCAAGCAAAAACCTTAAACTCACCATTTCCCTTTGACAAACATTTGTTTTTCAGAGTTTCTTTTTCCCTAACATGCATTGATTCATTTCCAGGCCTTTCCCCAGCTCCTCCAGTTTCACAGCACAAGGAACTGATCACCAAAAAGGGCCCAAGTGAACTCTGAAAATCAAGCTGACAGTAAAGCTACACACACCTGAAGGACAGTCTGTAGAACAAAAACAAAAAAAGAAAAAAAAAACCAAACCAAAAAAAAAAAAAAAAAACCAAAACAAAACCCCAAAAAAACCCCACCAAAAACCAAAAAAACCCAACCTCAAAATCCCCCCCCAAAACCCAACTCCCCACAATATGGATGTTAAATCCAAGTAAAACCTTTAACACAAAATTAACAAATTACCAGTGAATTACCCTGAGTACAGAGAATAGACACATAACCTTCCCCATGCCTCTCAGTCTTTTCATTTGTCAAATGAAAGATATAAGACAGGGGAAGAGGGTACAAAGATAACAAGTAAACAATCTAACATATGATTTGCAGGGTAAAGAGAAGGCTGAGATTCTGCACAGATGTTCTTGTTGTGATATGCCCAGCTAATCACAACAATTTTGTGGTAATTTCACCCCTGAATTTGAAGCTACAGGATCTGAAATTTTTGGGCAGACAAGTCTTTGCAAGACAACCCAGCAGCAGGAGAAACTGCTGACTTACACCCAGTTACAAGGGAAGCCAAACCCCAGAAGGAGTTAAGTATAAAAGAAGGACAACCTCTGTAGTCTCCACTAAGGACAAATATATAACTTCTTTATACCTAGCCTGAGGGACATTCATTTTAGAATACAAGACTACTGTAGGATAAGACAAGAATCTTGTAACCCAAGATTAATTCTACTTAGCGGGGAAGTCAATGAGATTACTCCAAGTGAAACATGCACCAAATGCCTGCTATACTGAGCTTTTAGTGCACCAAGCTAATTTAGTGCTTTCCTAGTCACCATGGCCAAATAAATCAAATTTATAACTAGAACTGAAGAAAATGAGAAATGTTGTAACTTATTCCACAGAAAAATGGTTCCAGATATCACTGTAGATACGGAAACAGTAACTAACACATACTACATTGTCATCTTTCACAGACACAGCCTTTTCCATCTCATCCATATTTAGAGATATATAACCTCCTAGCTGGACTTCCTACAGAACTGCAAGAAACAGATGATGATTTTACCAAATGGTAAGGTGTCATTTTCACTATGGTAAATTAGAAAAAAACACATGTAGTGCATATGATAGCTTAAATAAAGAATATTTTTCTTTAATGAGATGCTATGTTTACATTTCAAATGCATTCAATCACTCCATGCTAAATGCTTGAGTAAAAAAAGCTGCACGTTTTAAATACCTAGAACTTATCACTGTCCAAGTATTCTGTAAGACATTACTACCATCCTATTTGTACAACAAATAAATTTAAAAAATGAAAAGAAAATTAAAGTTCATGTAATATACCAGTTAAAACATTACAAGCTCTCTTAAAATTACCACCAAAACATAATACTTACATCCAGCCTTTCACAAGCAGATTTGCAAAGGACATCTGTGAATCTCTCGCACATAATGAGTATGGAGAATTCCCAGTATTCCCATTCATAAAAATGAACCTGTGACCATCTGTTGAATAACACTGCCATGGTCATTATACAGTGCTTGGCATAATTATTTGGTTTAATGAAGTTATTTTTATTGCCAAAATCTTTAAGTAAACTATCAATCCATTTTCATACAAATAATTCAAAATAAAATAAAAAGATGAAAATTAAGAAAACATAAACTCTGAAGATAGATGGCAAAAGAAAAAACACCATGAAATTAACAGTGAACTTCTAATTCCAAGCGGGTTTTTTTAAATAAAGAGGTGACAAGAGCAAGGTTCCTTCTGTTTTTCAGAGAGTTTCTATTCCTACTGGAGTATAGCAGTATTTTGGAGGTTTCATGAATGCCATTATATGCTCTTAAGAATAGTAATTTCATGTTTAGTTGATCTTAACACAGGAAGGACTTCTTCACCCATGTGACACAATGGTTGACTGTCTTCAGTTAAAACTCATAAAGTCATCTTTCAAGAAGGAATGAAAGGAAACAATATAAACTAAAACATAACTGTAGATGGGGGCAAAATACCTCCCCAAAAGAGCACCAGAAGTAAAATGTCATCCTCTGTGCTCTGATTTTACTGCTGCTTGGCAATTTTTTTTGTTATTTTTCTTTTCCACATCTTTTAAACTCAGAATGAAAAAATGGAGCACACAGATAAACCATTAATGCAGAAAACCACTTTCATTTGAGCTTAAATGCGTGACACGCTGAGAATGTTAAAAATTAAGTCATTATCAACAAAGACATGTAACACTTGGTTGCATTAAGCAACATCGTCCCAGATTTCTACTTGTTCCATAAATGTCAAGTCTACATTCTGAAACTCATGTAATGAAACATAACCTTTGAAATTTCACACATTATGGATCAGAAATGCAAAGCTATGGAATGCCTCCATTCTGCCATGTGAAAGCACCAGCTACGATACAGTGAGCAAAGTCTCTTGCACAAAATAAGTAACAACTCTACATCATGGTTATGGATCCCAAATTGACAAAGATGAAACAGACTTATGGTTTATCACTGATTCACTTAACACCACCACAAAATTCACTCTTTGTCTTCTCTCTCACCCTCATTTTGTTTAGTAAAATTAAGAGACTCTAATTCCCACGTCTCAGTTAAATTAAAATTTCTCAGTGGCAACCTGCTCCATGGACAGACAGAGCAGTTAAACTAAAACAGTAAGCACCACAAATCATGAAGAGTAAACCCATTATTATTTCCTACATGCCACTAATTCTTATATTAAACATAAACAAAGCACTCAGTAATAAGCATGCAACTATGAGATTAAAACACAATAAAGATGTCCTATGGAAACAACTACAAAACACAAAGTGCCATTTCCAAAGCAAATTAAATTACTTCCAACCATACTAGTACACTAAACATGTCAGTATGATGCCAAGAGTACACTGTTGGTCATCTGGAGATGAAGAGTAGTGTCAGAATCAGCAGGATGGAAGTTTGGAAACCTAGAGTTTATTTTGAAACAACTGCTAACACCTTCTCAAATAAGCATCTATTCTTGCCCTATGCCATCCTCCTACCTTGTGATAGTTACATCTGTATTCACAATGAAAAATAATGTATTTGTTCTTTAGGCTTCAGTAGGGCTCAGTGGCTTTCAGCAGGGCTTTCTGTAGGACTACAGTACACATTAACACCAAACATTTACCTGTGTACTAACCAACACTGAACTGAAGTGCTTGGACCTTTGTGGGGCAGAGACAAGGAGATTTGTCTGTTCACATGTGTGTCTGTACACCTGCAAGCTAGCACTATTTTCTACAGGATTACAATGCAGTCACAGCTACAGTTGCTGCAGATCACGACAGACTGCAAAGTAAATGCTTTTGGTGCTTTCCCAACCACAGAAAAAAGGACAAAAAACACATGTGATCTGTTTAATGTCTGTTTTGACTTGCATGTGAATGGGAATGATGATAGTATATGCATCAACACAGTGAAAGCTTTTTAACAAAGAGAAGAATTGGGTTTTTTAAAATGTTTTGTGTAGTATTAAATTAACAACATCCATCAGCTGAAAAGTGTTTTATGGGGAAAAGAGTTCTTTGGCACAACAAAGCACTTGTAGGTAAGGAAACAGTTTGTAAAAGCAGTTTAAAAACAAATTAAAACAAAGATAGCAGTGTCAATACAAAATCTTAAAACAGTAATCAACACTTTCCATGAGGTCAAATTTTCAAACACACTCTGCACAGGGGCCAAAGCATACATCAGGGGCTTAATGGCTAGACTCTGCAGATCAAAAATCTTCTCATCTTACCACTCAGAGAATTTACATTGCACCAATGTAAGCACTGTAATGTCTTTCTGCCTGACATCCTGTTTCAGCCTGGGTACTCTTGCTTACCCACACATCCTGAGCACACAGACTTCTGGGGACCTACCCAACAGCTCCTGGAACACCATTTGCAGATAACTGCATGTCAACATTTTGTAAGAGGCTTCCTAGAGCTCTGAAGAGTTGTGAGCTGTTCCAAATCCTGCCTTTCCCTGAAAAGACCAACACTTTCTAGGATGCACTTCAAAATCAAGGCATGATTCATTGCCACCTGGATTTCATGTTACAATAATTTCATGTTACAAACTATTCAAATCAAAAGCTGTTCCTTTTACACGGCCCAAAAAAGAAGATACTCACTTAGATATTCACTGTCACTACAAGGAAAAATCACGTAACTCCACTGCAAAGCTTAACTGGGACTCCAGTCTCTAGTGATTTTATTTTCATTAATACAACAGCAGTGACCAATCAATCTGAAATAGTTCCCCAGGCTACTTAAGGGACAGGCTACTTACAGAAACACATGACAGATAAATGCAATGCTTAGAACTAGGCTGCTATCTTCAGCCTGACTACCTGAGACTTAGAAAAAGCCACTGATCTACAGAATAGAAGAGAATACTTTCAACCTATATTTGGGAAGAAGACTTCACTATGTTGAAGTGGCAGGTTTAAACAAAGGTAATGCTCATGCCAGGACATATTTTAAATGAGGGATACTGTCCGACACTGAAGTAGAGGGGGAACTACGCTTCAACACCTAGAAGTGCTTTAAAATTCTTTAGTTATTTCTCAGACTAAGAAGTTCTCTAAAATACATTTATCAAAACAGAAAAGGTGCAGGAGCATGCTGTGCAAACACGCCCAGAGGAGAAACAAGCAGAACGCTCCAGCAACTGGGAGGCAGTTATTACAAAAGCAGTAAAAAGCAGAGATTGTGTGGATTCCTGTCCCTTTCTTTCCGTCACAGATAAGGGCTGAGGACTACAGGGATGACCCAGAAGAGAGTCTCATAAACATTGTCTTGGGTCTTACCAAAGCACTGTGTTGAGCAGCTGGTGCGTGCTGCCCATGCATAGGGACCTTTAGATGGACATACCGTGCAGCCAGCCTTCGGGCAATGCATGTACTCCCTGAACAGCTTCTGCTGGAACTCTTGCTCTCCCAGCTTCTTTTCCCCATTATGCAGTCTCCCTGCCATAGCTTCTCTGTCCTCTTCCCTAGACTTGTCTTGGCAATCAGAAAATCAGTTTAGTTTATCATCTTCAAACTTCCATTTTCCGGAATGCATTTTGTAAACTCCAGTGTCCCTTCCCATGTCTCTCTAGAAGTCAAAAAGCAACATGTTTTCCTTCTTTTCCATTTGTTGTCAGGAAAATTTGTCAAGAATCATCACTTATGTTGCCAGACATCTGATCAAATGCTTCAGCTAGGCAGCCAGAATTCTCCAACTGTGGCATTGGTACATCTGTTGCATCTGAAATGAAACATAAGAAGGTGGTTAAGAGAAACACAGAGCTACTGCAGCAGACTCTCTATAACGAGGAATTCAGTACAAAAAATACCTCTCAGTTCACAATGGATTTTCAGAGCCTTTCAGGAAGACACCCTGCATTTAAATTCTAAGTGATTAGGACAAAATCATAATGATCTCTTCTGTCATGTTTGCTTCTTTGGGGTGAGGAAGGGAAAGCAGGGCAGGCAAATGTATCAGGCTTATATTAGAGCATGTGAGGGAGCAGTTGCTCAAATGAGTCAAAGGAGAGACACCACAGACAGACTCATACTGGATTACTTCCTATGGACAGCAAAATGCTTCAAGATAACCTGCATCTGGCTGTAGTCAAGGAAAGAAGTCCTAACAGAATGACTGTGGAGGGAGCAAGACTGGTGAGTTTGCTCTTCTCTCAAAGAAAGGTAAGCAGTGTGAGCTGAAGACAGGAAAGCAAATTCACACCAGCATCATGGGAGATCAGGATTCTACCTTCAGTGCCAACCTAGGCACTTGGACACCTGTGTCCAAAAAAAAAAAAAAAAAAAAAAAAAAAAAAAAAATCTTGAAAAACTAGTTATTTAGTTATATGAAAGCAGCAGGGAATTCAGGCTGAGTCTGGTGCCTGAACTTGGGGGAAAACTACAAAATCCCTGGGTGACCAAAAAAAAAAAAAAAAAGAAACAAACAAAGAGATCTTGATAAACTAGTTATATAGTTATATGAAATTACAGTGTTAACCATCCTGAAATTAAATTTAGTCTCTTGTAGGTTGGTTTCTAAATAAGAATTATATTTGTGGTAGAAATGTCATCCTGAAATATTATTTGGAGCTGGACAGATCTAATGTCCTACAATTCAGAAGCAATACATGAGCTAAACCCTAACTTCCCCATTGCTCTATTAGTGCTTGGGGCGTGACAGCATCCACAGGAAATAAAAAAAGGGGTGGAGTTGCCATTTCTATCATAAGAACAAATCCTACAAATGGGTGCTTTCCTTCTCATTAAAACACTGCATCTACCCACTTCATGAACTATATAGTGGCACATATATGAACCCAGCCACCAAGCATGCAGACAAAGCCCAAAGTTAAGGAAAACAAAACAAACCATGGCAGTGACATACCTTGTGTTGATTCCCTTATTTCCTGAGCTTCTCTCCTCCCAAACCCACTTGGCTGCTGTCTCTGGAGTTTCTGTCTCTACAAAGAGATCTGGATGCCCAGCACAGTCTCAGACATGTCCTGGTTCTGTATTCAGATCCTGAGTCTGAATGGAGTATCCTTCTCTTCTCCCAAAAGAAAATTTATGGGTACCCTTCTTGGTGCTGATTCCAAAGAGCCAAAAGGGAGGCAGGATTTTCTTCCATGTCTGGGAGGTCTACTATCATCCCAGACACCATTAGAGCGCATCTTCAAGTTCTTTCTCCTCTCTTGGTACTGCCCCAGGGAACACCTGGTACACTGACGGGCAAGGTGCTCTTACACTTGGCTATCAGAGTCCAACAGACACTAACACCACCTCAATGTCCTGGGTAGTCACACATTCTCAGTGTTACCTATGTGAGGCCAGTTTGCAGGTATGATCCTTTCTTCTGAGAAATGTTCCAAGAACATCTTGATAGATAAAGATAAATCTGTATACAGCGAAGACTTCCACAAAAAAGTATCACCTCAAGTCAATGGAACAGAAACTGGACCAGACAGAAGCATGTAGATACTATGCCATGACTTGATGTCCATACTGGAGTTAGCCTTGTCCAGAGCAAGAATAATGCACACAGTAGTGTGACCATGTCTAGCAGATGCAGGAGTAGTTCAGTACTTTCCCAGGAAGAGGTCCTTACATGCCAAAACTCTCGAGTGTGAAAATGAGGTAAATCAGTATGGAACTGATCAGTACTGATCGGAAATCAGCGTGCCATAAGCCTTCTTTTCAAAGGTACAAGATCAGCAACAGCTGGGCACACATGCCCAAACACTTCCAACAGCACAAGGGAAACAGAAATCTGTAAAATCTGCCATCAGAAAGCCAAGCATAAAAGGCAGCTCTACACCATAGGCTCTTGTCTATACCCTCATGAACAGGAACTGGTTTGTGGGACATTGCACTCAGACCAAAGTGTAAGCATTTTACAAGAGAAAATTGAAACTCTGTCAGAAACCAAAGGGAGGCACGAAACACACTCAGTGGTAAAACACTCAAAATCTCTTTCCCAACAAGGACACCATGGAAGGTGGTGAAGCTAGAAAGTTTCCAGACCAAAATGGCAGCCCAGCCTTTGAAAGGTGAGGACATAAGGGCTGATCTTTGACACAGAGCTTATGAAAATCCACTGCAACTGCAAACCTCCTTAATCCCTGCAAAACGCCCCGAATCCACTGCTACCTGAGAGAAGTCAAAACCAAGAGCCAGGGCCCAAAAAAATTCCATTTCCTCCATGCTCCTTGCAGAGCTCAAGAAAGGCAGCATTGCAACTAATTTGATTCATGAGAACATCCTGAAATGTGGGCTGTTACAAGCCAAACAGGGGATTGCAATCTAAACCCAGGAATACATCTCCAGAATTCATTTAAAAAAGCAAATCATATGTAAATCCATCACATAATAATTTAAAGAGAATTACATATGAGCAGTTAATAAGTAGATAAACAGTAGTGAAAATCTTCTATTTCCAGCTCAAATCTTCAAGCAAAACTGCACATTATCAACTTCCCTCTCACTTTATTTTTAGAGGTTACAAAACAAATACATACAAGATCAAAGTAATGTGAAGAACACACTGGTTTTAAATAAATTGAGTAGGAAACTGAAAACTGACTTGTAGGCTTTCATTCTTTGAAGACTGTTTTGCAGTAGACAAAAAGCAACAGGTAAGGAAGACCCCATTACAGCATATTATATATAGTATATATACATTTATATATTATAAGCATTTCCTGAGAGTATGATGATGGCTTATCCTCTGTCGCTTTAGCATGGAATCACTAAGTTTGTGCTGGTTGTAAGAGTGTTACATAGTGTGTCTAAAAGATTCTTCTGTATTCAAAGGCCTGACAGGTTCTTTGTATGAATTTTAAGTACTATGCATCCATAAAAGCAATTGAAAGATTGGAAAGCAAAAGAATAAGTTTCTAACAGCAATTTTATAAATAAAATCACTGTTAAGGTTTATTCACCTATACTACAATACCAAAACAAACCTGCAATGTGTATATATGGCAGTAGCCAACATCTGAAATTTTAAGAGAAAACAAAGCAAAAGACTACTATTCTACTATACAAATGCCCATTTGTCTCACATTGTGCATAGAGAAAACATTTTGCTGATAGCTATAATGCTACTCTCATACTCTGACGCACAGGATCTAATTACCATCAACTTAATTAAAACTAATTTCTTTTTATCGATTACTTAACTTTCTGATGTTGCTTTAACCCTATTGCCTTAGGGAATGTTTTCAAAGATTCACATCAATGTTATGACTTTTTATATTAATTAAGCTATTCTGATTAATTTGCCCTTTTAAAATTATTCTCAATGCTACATATCTGCTAAATGACAAATGGCAGAGTTTAAACAATTACATAAGTTCAAACATTTCTGGCTTTGCTTGTTTTATTCCCTTCTTTCCCCTTTGCCTACTCCCTCCACCCCTAGGGAAGTTCACAGATCCCAAAAGATCTGTATAGAAGAGTTTCCAAGAAGTGTAAATTTTTCACAACTATCCTAATGGTTAGTGAGCTGTTTTGTGCCCACTGTTCAATTTTCCTGAACAAACATGTGTAAGGCCTCAATCTAATAATCCTTTTCAGTCCTTAAAGCCTCTAAATACAACATAGCCTTATGTGAATGATAAACATCTATTATTTTATTGGATTTAAACTCAGCCTGCATGAAAAACTAAAGTGTTTAGAGGAGATGTGCACAGGCTTTGCTTAACTTAAGCCTAAACAAAGAACTCAGCAATAAACTACCCCATGAAATACATGATCTTCATTAAGCACAACTAGGAGAGCAGTTGTGAGAAAAATTACAACATCACTTCATTATCCTAACACTTTAGAAAAGTCACAACTCCAAACAGAGAAGAGGTCATGATAGGGGTTTTTTGAATTCTAGCTTTTTAGTTTTCCTTTTTAATTTTTCTGGCTGTAAGCTGAATTAATTTGTCAATGCTGGAAAATAATTTTCACATTATCATGCTTTCAGCTAAAAGGTGACTTTGAATAATCAGCTGCTTTTGCAAGCTTTAATACTTATCATGGAACCTAAATAATCCAAATCATAAGTTTTTTTTATAAAAATAACCCAACCCCACTTTTATACCCTGTAGTAGCAAATACAGTATGAAAAAAAAAATTAACAGATCATAAAGAAAAACTGAATAAGTATACCTAGAGTCTTTCCTATCTGCAGCATTTCTTTCAAAATGCTTTTTTTTAAATTTATTTTTAACCTCACATAAAATTTTCAACACAAATGCTTACATATGAAAAGCAGGGGTGTGATAATATAAAGAATTCTGCTTACTTGAAATTGGCTTTAAGTGCTTACTGCACTTAAAACCCCTTTAAACTCACAACAACTACGACTGTACCCTCACTAAAAACATAGCAAAACCCCCAACAAAACACCACTAAACATAACACTAAAAATCTTTAGAAGACTCTTTAAATTCTGCTGACATCCCACTCACAGAGGAAGGACAGAGATGCTAAAGGGAAGCCAACTGATGATCAGTCAATACAAGCTTACCTGTTTAAGTGCTTTCTTTGTGTGCTGCTGGAAGGAAGATACTAGCTTGCTTTGCACCGGTGCATTAGTAAGGCTTGAATCACGATTGGAAGACATTTCCTCAGATGTCTGCTTTGGGCAAACTTTATAAAAAGAAATAAAAAATCAGAATACTGTTATGGGGGTTACCTTCCCTATTCCTCGGAGAGTCGTAAGGACAGAAAAATAAACCAAGACAAGCAAATGCCTCAAAAACAAAAAGCTTGCTGTAGAAAATTCAGCTAAAATTGAGGTCCACATTAGCTGAAAATCCAGCCATATTCTAAGAAAATGCACTGCTTCACTAATATTTGTACCACATCATACCCTTTCTATGCAGTTCAGGAGGCCTTGCAATTTTTGCCTTTCAGGTCCTGAAAGGTAACTGAAATAGTTTAACAGATTTCACACAGAAACTAGATAAAAACTACCATCCTCATCAACACATTTTAATGGATTATAAGATATCCAAATGAACATTAATACAAGAGACACTGATGACCCCTGGATCTAGAAAGATCCATACATATGCAACGTCATACCAGATTGTAATGTCTTCATAGAAGCCAGACTCACCTATTTTACAAGTACCTCTTAGTTAAGCTAAGAACACACTTTGCTGGTTAATGGGTAGACTGGAATATCCTGCAAGATGAATTCTGGTCTCTCAGGTAATACATGCTGCTATACTTGTCAGGTAATACATGCTGCTGTGCTTGTCAGCCTTCTAAATAATACATGTTTTAATGAACAAATACTACAGTACTTGCTTTAAACAGCCTCTTGAATAAATGTTGTGTGCGACACAGAAAAAAGTCTCCTGGTTAAAAATAAATGAAAATGTGATTTTTTTAAACAGATTTATTAAACAGATATGAAAACTGTGAGAATAGCTGGAGGATCCTATTAGTCTTGGTGGTCAGCAAACTCAACTGAAAGGGCTGTAGAAACCTTTCCACTCTTAATGCCTTGCATTACTATTACTCTCACTAGTAACCTAAGAGTGCCCAGCTAAACAGGCATTAGCATGCATCCAGAAATGAAGCAGATTTTCTTCCATTCTCCTCTGCTGACTCAGTCCAGGTCTACCTTCCAGCAGTGTTCAAAGCTGGTTTGTGTGTTGACATACCTTCTTTATAATGTTTTGGAGCAGTAAATGTTTTTCCAAGATTTGCCATACTTTGCACATCACCAGAATAGTCTGAATACACTCAAAGAAGCTGCACAGAAATGTGCCAGAAATACTGTAGCCCAGCGTTAATCTATTTTCTCGGCCCATCCTTCAGCGGGATGAGCAGACACTTGAAGTAGCTAAGTCCCGTGCCTTTAGCAATGTTTCTGAGAAGAAACATTGTAATGTTCTTTGATTTGTGTTTGTAAGCCAAAAAGACACAGACAATTTAGCTATCAATAAGTAATGGACATCATAAAATGCATGTGATATTAAACCTTTTTTTTTTGCACTGAAAGAAAAAGTAATTAATACTTGCCTCAGGAAGAGAGAATACACTCTATGACACTGTTGTTATGCCAAGATGGACATGCCAAGACATCAGATTAAAATTTTTCATTACCAGGTAAGAGAAAAGCTATTTTATCACAAGATTTGTAACTGATTTTTGTCTTTTTTTCCCCCTTACACTTGCAGGATTTGTCAAAATACACAAAAAAGGTGCAACACAAAACAGGTTCTGAGTTTACAGAATCACCCGGTTTGGATCAATCTTTTCCACATGATGAGCAAAGCTTACTATCAAATAAGACAAAGTAAAAGAGCTGCAAAGTGTCAGCAGAAAACAAACAATAGCCGGTTTATATAATCCAAATCACTGCAACAGCTAAGCTCCTGAAACAAAGAACACCTACATAAAAATAAAAATGTGACATTTCAAATTCCCCAGATTTTGTCTTCTCCTTCAAAGAAACTTTTTTCTTACTGTCAAAGAGTAATTGAGAGTCAAAGAATTGAAGAAAAAAACCCAGAAATAGCATGTGCACACAAACCCCAAGAGGAGAAGAGAACACATTCAAAAATCCCTAAAGAACGAAAACTGGTAAACTTAAGTGCCCCTCCTGAAAGAGGAGAGATACAACGTGACCTGTCATGATAAACCTATTCCTGTTCCCCAGATTCACTGCAACTCCTATTACCTTCTTGTTGAAATAGGAAATTCAGATTTTGATTAAGGTGATCTAGGATATAATCCAGGAGTGTCCCCTGTTTATTTTGGTGATAAAGCTCATCCTGCAGAGGTTTGACAACTATCTGATGATGCTCAACACCACAACCAAAAACATCAAAGTCATGATATAGCAGGAATAAAAATAAGCATAGCTCTGTATTAATTTTTTACTTTCATTCATTTCTCTTTTAACAATAAACCTGGAGTTGGGACAGAATTTATAGGAGGCCATACTTTTAATTCCTATAATTACTTCAGTTTTGCATAAAATAATTTTGGTGTATTGGTTTATTTTGCCTCTGTTCCTTTGAATCTTTTACAACAAAGCTAAACCAAGAAACAGGGACTGTTCTAGTGGGTGAAACAACTGGAACTGAAACCCACTGAAACAATAAATAGCTTTCCATCACTGCAATCTCCTACAGATACAGAAAGAATACCTCACTTCAGGCTGGTTCTTTAGTGCAACCCAAAAACTAGTTTGTTCAGAGTTTTGAAAAAAATCCTGACTTTTTCCTGTAGTTCATGATTAAAGAAATAGATACATGAGGTTGAAATATGCTGCTTAAAATATTTTAAATGACACTGTGATTAGAGAAACTCAACCTAATTTATTTACAACAAATTATACTTAATTCATAAAACTTATTCTGTACATTCTATTTTTCTTCATATACCTTGTAGCTTCAAATAGTAAGATAGTAGGAAACTATTTTAAATGTCACTTTTTATGTTTTAATTAAATTTTCATTTCCATTTAAAACCAGCTTGATAGAAAACATGGCTATGAACCTAACCCTCTAATAAGTAAGAGATGCCATTGCCTATTTTCCAAAAGCAGAAGACACAAGCATTAAAAATCTAAATACATTGTGTTAAATTATACAATTTCTTAATAACTTATACAGTCTATTGATTTTATTAGCAAAAAAATAATACTAAAATTGACATACAAGTTTTATCTAGAGGATAATCACGATATTGTTTAAAAACAATAAGAATTGTTTTTTCTGTGCGAAATTAAATACAAATATGAGACAATGAATAAATTTAATCTTTAAAACATGTTCTGCTACTTAGCAATTTAAATCAATCTGTGCCAAAGTGTGACTGCATTAAAATGCATGTGAGCACATAAAGTTGTCATTATTTCTTAATTTCTATGGATAAAGTCCAACTGTTTTTCTCTGAATGGGTCAGACATAAAGAAAGGGAAAAATATGACAGAAAGACATATAAGTGAAGTCACCATTGATGATCCTAGTGAAAAAAACAATGCGTTAAGGACAAAACAGACATTTCTCCTGTGGAAACCAAAGATCACAGTAAAAGAGAAATAAATTTAAAGTGTTCTTTGTACATATATACCACTTTGGAAAGCTGCAACCACTTTTTCCATAAGCACTGAAGATCCATGAATATTATCAGATCCACGTTCACTTGAAAATCTGTATCAGAAAAGAATACTAAAAATAAACTGGGTGCTGGGGAGGGGGGAAAAAAAACCCTGAGAGAATGTGACAGATAGAGGGAAAATATTTGGGTAGCAAATAAAGACGATTCACCATTATTGCTACAGTAGAAAAAGGAAACAAGAGTGGGTTTAAGCCTACAGGAGGCATTTCCATTTAGTGGAGAATAATTAGGCTCCATTCTTTAAATCGGCTTCCTCAAGGGCCAGGACCGAGTGAAGGAATAAAGAAAAGGCAACTATTAAGCTGTAAACTGTTAGGTTATGAGCTGGAAGAGCAGCTGGGTTTCTGAAGATAAGACCTCCTTAGTGAGTGTTCAGAGACTGTTAACATGAACGATAGAATTAGAATTATGTAGCAAAAAGAGTATGTTAAAAATGTTTTTGGCAAACTCCATTTAAAATAACTTCCTCTCTTCCATTTTCCCAAGACTAGTTTTGTTAATTATTATAAAAGGCTATAATTTATAAAAATAAGCAATGCTGTCTTTGAATTTCAAATTTTACAGGATATCTCCATTATTTTTTATTACCTTTTACCTTCCCCACCCAACAAATGACACCCATGTAAAACATATTGGAACACATGTTTCTGCAAAGAAACAATTTTTTGAGCAACACAACAAAATATTATTGTGTCTCCTTGCCACTGAAAGTTATTAGGAATAACTGTAAACAGATTTATGTAACTAGATGGACAGAGAAATTCCTGCCCAGTAAAGGGCTTATTTTCCCAAAATCAACAGCACAATTAATTTTTATTTCAGTCAGATCATCTTGATTTAAAATCAAACCAGCAAAATCAACAGCAGTCCACTTCCCTTTTTTTTAAAGTAACCACAGCAGATAAGAAGGACTGTTTACTAATGGCCACATTACAAAATATAAATTAATATTGTTACCATATGCTAAAGACATGAGTCTACCTCAAGCATAAAATGTATGCACACACTCTGGAGATATGAAATTTCAGAGAGAACTCCCTCAGGAAAACATACACACAATACCTCTCCCTAAAATATCCATAAAATTCAATATTTTCTTTGGGTGACACAGATCTATACTTGTATTGACATAAATAGTTGCACTTTGCCAGCACAGATGTATCAAGTAATTCACCTCCATCACTCTTTGATCTCTAGAGCCCAACTTGCCAAAACTGAACAATTCACAACTCGGCTGTTGCCATCAGCTCTTGAAAATGAAAACCAGTTTGGGAGTTAGTTAATTGTATGAGTTTGCCAAAGCAAGCAAAAACAGATGTATACATCAAGGGTACTACAGTGACTGTAATATTCTTTCTGAAAAGCAATACTAGCATGTGAATTAATAAACAGTATTGAATAGTATCTTTTGGAAAAAGACATCAAATACCACATCAGCTTTGCAGCTTGCACTGAAGTCCATTACATTAATGGCACGTTTTTGAGCCCAAACATTTCACAAAACTTAGAAAACTGTGAATCCTTATTCCAAAGCAAGTCAACATTTTCCACTAAAAATGTACAGCCTGTCATCACTAAGTCACCTATTTCTTAGACCTCATTAACTAATGTACAGGGAAAAAAAAAAACAAACAGATGAGAAACATCCTCAAGCTTCACAGTATCTTCTCTTATTCTTATGACTCCCTTCAAGCGGTAATGAAACAAAAGAAGTTAAGCTCAATCCCAGGTACCATGTTTTTATTTTATAGTTGCAGGAAGATGAAAGAAAAATACACCAAAAAAATTTGAGCAAAGTGAAAAACTTCTCTTGCTGATGTGTCACCCAAAACGCTATGTTGAGCTGTTATTTCATTGCTGCTCTTCTGCTTTTAGAAGAATCTATCTCACATCCAGATGTTGCCACGTGTCACAAACATTTTCAGTAGAGCCATCCAATATTATTCCCAAGAGACAAGATGCTAACAGTAAAAGGTTTCACTGAATCGCCAGGAATTCCATTCCTGGAAAGGAACTGAATATCCAAATGGGGACTCAGGTTTCAAACAGTGATGAATATACACTCTTTGCTATAGAGTTATCCTAGGGTTTCCTAGTCTAAAAAACAGAAGGTGTTCAAAAGCACAGTAGCTACAAAGCAAAATTTCAGGATTCAGCATGAACATGATCCTCTGCTGTCCATCATTTTGTCAGCTATCTCTAAGAAAATTAACCAAGGAATTAACCTAAGGAATTAACTCTGCCATTTCATGTTCATGGTTGAAGAACATACACTTCTAGGAAGTGCTGAAAACCAAAGTGTTTCAAGAGGAGACACACGTTGCTGGCATTTGGGCACACGTGAGAAGCCCTGTTGGGGCTGAGGTGGGGAAGAAAGTCATGCTGTAGCAGGAATTGCTGTCTCCTCCACACATACATCATTGTGCATTCCATTGGCTTGCACGAAGACCATTTTTAATCAGCTGTGCTCCGTAGCTGATGGATTAGCCCTGGCTTCAGAAACCCTAGGGACAAATGCTTTTTGAGAAGTGAACATCCTATTGATGGGCAAAAGGATATTATAGTCATCATTTTCCCAGGCAACAGTAATTGGGATTTTAATTCTTTTACCCACAGCATCTTTACATGCTACCCTTGTATTTGAGGAAAATGGAATTTTAAAGATATGGGACTGCTACAGAGCTTCAATTAGAAATCCCATTCCAAACAAAATCAACTGTAGCATAAAGAGTTTCTTTAACATATGCCTTTGGAGAAGGTGGAGAAAGAAAAATTCTTCACAGCATCTGCAAAATCCTGAGGTGTGACCATTCTACTTGTCTACTTAGCAATACTGATGTGGTGTTAGAGCTTTTGCCAAGTCGTTTGTTCATAACGGTTAGGAATTTTTATATTATTATGCTAGTAAAATTGTTCAGTAGCCTGCATTTATACTGTGAAAAATGTGCCTGCTGAGGAATGATGTGATTCTTCTCTGAGTGTCAGCTGGTACTTTTTATTCTGAAAGACTGTGGTCTAAAAGCCCACAAATGGACTGAGGCTGTTTCTCACAGTTTCATCCTTTTGCTTCCAGCTACATTTAAAGAGGCATTTTTTAAACCCTTGTTAAACAATTTCTGATCAATCTGTCAGAACTCTGGCTTCTGGACTCTATCAGAGTGGAAAAGGGCAAATAAAAATGTAATCAATTGAGCAATTAAGAATTCAATGTGCAAGCAATGGCCGTCCTCATAGGTATCACACATATTCTAAAACAAGTCAGAGAATTTGATGAAGTGTTTTTTGTACTGAACTAAATGCTACTTTTATGCCACAGAATAATTTCCTGGAAAGAAAAAAAATCCCCAGGTCTAGTGTGAAAAGTGTAATTGGTCTGTTAGACCAAATATTTTCTACAGAAATAGCTATTCTCAAATATTTACAAACTGATCAAGTCACCACCTGACCTTTCATAAACTAATGAGACTATCCTTATTAAATTCCCCAGAAAAAAGGAGGCATTTGTTCACTCAGGACTTCTTATGCGTCTTTTATAAATCCTTTCCTGTTTACCTTAATTCCTTCTTACAGCTATAATGAATGCAATACACTGGTAATCATTTAGCTAGTGCTATACCCAAAGGAAAATCTCTGCCTATATTCTTTAATCAGTACTATCAGAATTATAGTCTAAGAACTACATTGGACTAATTAGCAAAAGATCTCATTCATGTTCAATTTATTTTCTGTTGTGATTCTTAAATGCTTTTCAGATATACTGATTTATTGAACACATATTTCTGCGGCATATATATGACCTCTTTTTTGCTTGAAAGTCTAAAAAAATTCATGCTGTTCAGCTGCAATAATTTACAAGGCAATCACAAGTCTCACAATTATTATTTATTACCAATACACTTAAACTAGAAAGATTTGATAGTTTTCAAAAAATTATTGACATAAAAAAATATTGAATGAAGAGTGGTCAAATCACATCCTCCAAAGCAAAATGCCTACTGTGGATGGTGATTCCTATGACTTTGCACATTAAATAATTTGTAATTTCAATCCACCAAAAACTGGATGTATTTTTTGAGCATGGTCCTATTTTAAGCCAAGCCTATATAAATTATATCTTTAACAACAAATTTGCACTCTCAAGAAATGATATTATCAAACATGTTTGGTAAAATTATGTCCCGTACTAGCTGACTGATATGCTATTTATTAAATATATGCTGCATTTAATTCTTAATTGATCATATCAAGCACTGGCTTTTCTATATGCAACAGACACTCACTATTGCCATCCCACATACTTTTTTAAAATATATCCATTGATATCCATTGCAGGACAAAAAAAATAAAATGTCCTGTTCTCAAAATGTTAAATATATTGCAATTTTCCAAGATTTGTTAAAGATGAAAAATGATGGAAAATTCTCAGCTTTAAAACCAATCTAGGTGTAATTTAATCCTCTATTTCAAAATGTTAAATTTTTTGCAGCTTCTCTTTTATGTGATCACAAGTGCTATAATTATTTTTATTACTGTGAACTGTGAAAATAGTACATAGCCTGCTCCCAGTCAAAACCCAGCAATTTTCTACTTCTGGAATTATGACATCCTATTTACATTCTATAATATCCTATTTACATCCTAACACTCCTAAATAATTGCCTGGGTTTTTTTTGCCATGAATTTTATTTGCTTATAACAAGTAACACCAACTTTTGCTTTGTATTTGTAACTGTATTTACACTGCTTTTTACTGCTCTATTCTTCCTGTAATCAACAAATTTTCCGAGTATCAAAGAAGAATTGTTAAACAATATGTAAGTTCACTTACATATGTAGCACACACTACATAAACATCAAACCACTGCACATGTAGAGTCTGTTAAATTATAGACATCATATATCAAAGAAAATGAAGAAGCAGAGACATTTAATAACTCTGGACCTTTGTTTCCACAGAGCTTCAAAACTTCAGTCCTAGACAGACCCACAGCATGCCTTGGATAGTTCTGTTACTCCTGAACACTTTATGATTTTCCAATGCTGCTGGAGAGCAATAAAAAAACGGCAGTATCAGTCCTGTAGAAGTGCAGCCTGGGAGCTAAGTAAGTTGCTCAAGCTAAAAAAGGAAGTCTGTAGCAGAACAACATGAGCTGAGCCTTTTCATGTCCTAGTTGTAGACAGGACACCGTCTCATCATATACCAAGTAAGCCAAAACAGGAGGCAGCAGTCCAGCAGTGGGATAGGTTGAGATGGGACAGCAGAAGAAAACTGATCAAGGAAAGGCTCATTTCAGAAGTCCTGGACAGTCTGATTTTTTTTTATATAAAGCATTCACTTTATAATCACTACATGAGTGTAGTTATAATAATACTCCTGTTACTTGCAAAGTAATTTTAGGTGACTGATGTTCTCCTTATGAATAATTATTAACTCTCAAAAATGAAAAAAAATATTTCTAAGGTTGCCATTTATAAGTTATTTCAATGTTTCAGTTTGCTATTATTTTAGAGGGAAAAAATGCACAGCATTTGATACTTCAAGATGTCATTATGTGATGATGGCAAACAGGAGTAGCTCTGCCTGAAAGAAAAAAAATACAAACCTTTGTCCTCTGCCCAGAACTCTACTGAGGGACCAACCCTGCATGTCCACACTGAAATCAATGAGATGTCTAAATCTGACAACTGCCAGTCTGAAGCCTAATAAAGGCAAATTATACTTCAGCTCTGGGCCCCAAACAAAATAAGGTAAGCCAAAAAATTACCTGCTGAAAACACACCCAACATCATTTTTCTTTGTCTTTTAAAACCTTAAGTCAAATAAAGGCATTTAGCATTCCTGATTCCTTCATAAGGCCAAAAAGAGAGGGAATTACTCAAAATAGTTCCACTGAGTACAAAAGATTATTTATACTGCTTAGAAAACACACCATGAAAATCTGAAGAAAACAATTTTTTTTCCCAAAATATGCCCTCTAATATTGAGATTAAATCACCTACCACCATTTTCTTCTCCATTATTATTGTTTGTCTCAGCCATTTCAGTGCCATCTAACTCAGATTCACATCCTAAATCCAATGTTCCATCAGTAGGGCATGTTGATTCTTCTTTCTACAGTTAAAAAATAAAAATAAAAATAAAATTAACAAGAAAAAAAATCAATCATGATCCTGCTGCATCTCCGAAAATAGATTACTGCAGTGTACTCTCATGCTTACATTTCAGAAAAACCAAGAATAAAATAAAATATGCCTGTGAGTTACTCTAGAGAGAGCCATAAAAAACAGACTTTCATGAAAAAACTTGCAAACTAAAAGCAAAAAAGCTGTTTTGTGAGGTCATAACACGCTCTTTTTAAAACCAAAAAAGTCACATAAAATGCAAGATCTTCCAGTTTTCCTTCTTGTTTTTTTTTAACAGAAACAGACTTGTGTGGCTGTTAAAAATCCTAGTTTTCCAGTTGAGTGTCTACAACACTGCAGCAAAACACAAATCCTTTAATGTTTCTTTTCTGCCTTTGCCTGTTTCCTGAATTCAAATAGCTGAAGCAACCTGGAGCTCACAAGCATGGGAGTGATTGTGAATTCCTGGAATTGTGCCAAGAATATCTCCCGATTTAAAGAAAAACAACAGCATTTGTTCTAGTAAATTAGGAAAGACAGCTTCTGAAAACTATTAATTCAATTTCAAATATTCAAGTATTTCAGGATTTTTAGTTAGCAGGAGCTGACAAATTTATATACTTTTGTATTCTTATACCCTTACATCAAATACATCTGTCATAAATTACAAAAGATCCTTTGCCCCAGCCTAAAATTTCAGTTGACTACATTTACACTGCCAAGCAGATAACCTCACTTTCTTTTTTCTCATCTCTGCCTCACATTATTCCACTTCTACTGTGAAACTCCTTTAAGTTTGATCATGTACAATGAGAAAAAATTTCCACCCACAATAAACATCATGTTCATACCAAAACAAAAAAATTAAAAAGGAATATAAATAGAATAAAGGCAAAATTCTAACACTATAATTATATTCCTTCTCAAAAGCAATGATGCAACCTTTGAATTAAAAGCTTATTTATATTAGACTTGCAAATAATTTTTCACTATTCAAAAATCAAACATCAGTACAATTACTTAATTAGAAAGTCAGTGATCCTCTTGAGCTCACTAGTCCTAAAACAAAGGCCTTACTGTGAACAACTCCAGTAAAGCAGTATTTTAACTAAGCTACGTGGTTTTTATACCATGTGCCAAATTCAAGAACACGTATATGCTTTCTAGGATAAAACATTCAATGTTTACTTTCATTATAAATCCTTTTAAAAGACATCTGAAAGCAGTTAGAAGGACTATCAGGTCATTTCCTTGCCAAAGAATCTAATCTGTTTACCTTTATATCTATTGAGACATTCATAAAATGGATTAATAGCTCTACGTACAATCCATATACAAAATTTAAACTTACTTTGAGAGCATAGAGTCCTGATTTCCCAGGGATTTTGAAGAATGTTCCATCACCTACACGAGTGTTAGTATGAAGCATTGCATTCAGGCAAGCTAATGGAGAGGTTCCACTGAAAAATAAAATTGTGCAGTCTAAGATTGAGTGCCTCTTGTAAAACTATTCCCTCCCCCGCCTTTTTTTTAATTCTCTCAACCCTGAAAACATCTACATTACAATAACAGGCCAGTTTCAAACTTAATCATATGCATCTGTCCCCTAGGCTTGAGGCAAAAAGTCTGTGAATTATAATTACGTTTTTCTTCATACAGAAACCAGCTCCACATTCTGAAAGAACCAAAGTCCAAATATTTATGTGAAATTACTTCATAAATAACACCATGAAGCCTCATTTTTAAAATGTTACAGACAATGTGGCTGCTGCACATGAATGATCAAAACAGTACCAAGTTCAAGGGCAGCTGCATCCCATAGGATGAAAGGCAACAAAAGAATAATAAAGAGCCCAGAAAGAACACATTTAAAATTAAAAGTGATATATAGTAAAGCCTTCTTCTGGCTCAACATGGTCAGCATGCATTATTATATACAAATAAAAGCACATTTGTGCCTTTTATGAAACATTATCTTTTCTAATTAGAATTGTTTTAGAGATTATGAGACTGACATCCTCAAGGTAATAATTTTAATACCAATGTGGAATGCATATTAAAAGACTATTTAAAAAGAAACACAACACATATAGGAAAAAAATGAGCATTTGGACAGGGATATCTTTATACTATATACATGTTCACATCAGAAAAAGAAAGCAAACATTTCTACCCTAGCTAGATGTATACTATTCTGAAAAGTTGATCTAAAAAATGCTGGGGAAGAAGGCAGTCATAAATTATTTTATTTTAATTTAAAATTTGAAGTACAAGATCTATAGATGTACTATCACATCTTTATCCCCATTTGCTGGCTACTGTACACGGTGTACTCAGGGACTGAGCCTGAAACTGTGCTTCTTCCCTGGGGCCCCCAGTCTGCACGCACGCTTATCTTCAGCCACGTAAATATATTCCACTTGGTTAAGTGGAACAATGCCTGTGCATTAAATTAAGTGTGTTGCAAAGTATTTCAGGATTAATTATATACTCAACTATAAACCAGGAGCAGGGGCTTCAAAGTTCATCAGAAATTATTCTTCCTTATTCTGTGGTGTTATAACACAACATCCAATCTTGGTTGAAAATTGCAAGTCTGATTTTTTTTTTAATACGTGACACTGGATTGAAATTGTTGTATTTCATATGGTTATGCTTTCTGTTGATTTCCATGGCTCTGTTACAACAAAATTCATCCTTACTGTACATAAATCATTATTTTAATGGCAAGATCGATAGTGTGGTAATTGCTCTTCCGGTAAAAATTAAACTATAAAGTGCCCTCAGGCCAGGAAGTTCTGTCTACTGTAATTTATTTACTGCAGGTCACCTAATGTATCATATTACTACATCTAAAATAAAAAATTGCAGGTAAAAATGCTGCTTGTTGAAAAACACATCAGATATGCAACAGATATTTATTTTATGGGTATTGTAAACATGATCACGCAATATGAAAATTCTGACAAGTTTTCGTGGTTTCTTTGGCTTCCGTGCAAATAAAACTAGCGGCACATTTGGCTTTGATATAATATTTTAACAAAATACAAACCAAAATATGTTGGAAATAAAATGATACTGCTAGCAGTGGGACAGAAGACATTAAGAGAGTTCATTGAGTTTAATGATTACTTAAATACTTTTGTAATATGTAGGATACTTCTCTTTACACATTTTCCTTACTGTATTAATGCTTGACAAGCAAAGAGACAAAGCATTTAATACAGCAGTTACGGTTGTGTAATTTCTTCCATATGTTAACATACATAACGTGAAGCAATTTCAACTCTCTCAGACTTGGATCTTTTTAGTGAAACATTATCACCGATTAAGGCTTTCTCTGCAAGACAGAAAGAACTTGCTGACTCTGCAGCAGAAGAAAAACTTGGTATGTCAACAAGAAACAAAACTGCGTGTGCCTGTATGCACAATCTGTATTCTCCTCCTATTCTGATGGATGTACGCTGAACTCTACACTTATTTTTAGATATCTTTAACCAATTGAAATGATACAGGATGAATGAACCCAAAATAGAGGATTTGGCAACATCTCATGATCACTACTGTGCTCACAGCAGATATCTTAATCTTCAAAGTCTAGACAACTGGCAAGTGGACAACAGAAACTACTCTCTGACTTAGGAAGAAACCCGTATCAGCTACTGAGCCAGCAAGCACTTTAACTACTGCTATGTTTGTTTCTTACAGGTATCTGCAACTCCTAACAGCATGCAACCAAAGGGCCATATCCACCCTTCTTGAAAACTGGACTTGGGTATGTCCATAAGGAGCACAAAGCAAACCGCACAGAACACACTTAAGCTGCAAATGAAAATAATATGGGAACACTGAGGGGTGGGATTTATTTTGAGCTAACAGATCAAACTGAAGTTCCATGGTGTCCTCTGTCAGCTCTGCTTTGACCCATGTCAACCAATGACTTGCCTATTCTTCTGTCAGCACTGGCATCCTTAAAACACTGTATTAAAAAACCCAAATGTTACACACAACTGATGCTGGAAATGCTTGCAACACATGCTATCACAGCACATGGGACTGTGGTTCAAAAAGCCAGCAATCATAGATCCCATGATGCAGACTGATGTCTGAATCATAGAGCATGTTCTGAGGGATCTGTACTACTTATTGCATGCTTTCTAAATTCTCCTACAGCCTGAGAACATGTTCCTTCTGCTCAGAGCTCCTGGCGTGTATTAATACAGCAGTCAAGGCCTGAGTATGTCTGAATATCAAAAATGGCACAGCTTGACCCCAGATCTTAAAACACTCCAAATCAGTTCAACTTTGATTCAGTTAATGATATTGGATACAATAATATTCTACTTTTTAACTTGATATCTGTGAATTTTTAGAGCCATAATATATTTGAAATCGATATGCTGCAAGTTTTATTGCCATAGCCTGAACACAAGAAATATGTTTACCATTTACAGTCTTCAGATGCAGAACTTTCACACCATTTATCATCATTTGGGTGAGACTGCTTTAAACCACTGTGGTATTCTAGAAGCCATTTATATATAGAAGTTACAATCTGCAGCAGTGTGTCTTTAAGATTGGTATTTTTCTGCTTGTATGTTTATTTTATATACCTATACATCTATACACATATACAAGCAGTATTGCCCCACACACACTTGCAAAAAGGTTTAAAAGATGAAAAGTTACTTACTTTCTGTAAAAGTGATGTTATGGTGTTACAAAAACCAGCAACATAGGAAAGAAAAGAAAAAACACTCATTAACCTTCCAATAAAAAGGTTGCTAATACAACTTCATCGTTTATAAGACATCAGGTATTTCAATGTTTTATAAATTCTCTTTCCAAAAATCACTATACACTGGTAGTACTTCAAAAAGCCTGCATATTATCAAATAAAACTTTGCACCCCCAACTCCCCCAGTCAAAATTATCTCCAACATTTTGTGATTCCGGGCTCCCTCTACTGGTCACGCAGCCAGTGTTACCTAAATCGAAATCCCAGACTTTCTACACACCAATCTCTGCTAAAACATGTAGGGGAAGTACAGATTTCCTGTACTTCCTCCTCTGCTACCCTCCCCAAAACCCTATTAAAAATTTGTAAAAAGACCAGTGTAAACGTGACTTATTTTTATACTGGAAACTTCTCAAACACATGGTTCTGTCAGAAAAACCCTGAAAACTTCTGTGGTTATACATATAATTCTAATGGTCTTTGCTTCACTGCTTGCCAAGAGACAAAAATTATGATCTTGGCAAAATAAAGATGTCTTAAATATGGAAAATAAATTGACTAAAGCTGCCTTGTCCAGGCAATATAGTGTGGCAGACGGTGAAAGTTCCCTGACATTTTGCAGGCAAGGCACCTTGGGTCCTGCAGCAGGCAGCATTTCAGCCCCTCAGCCCCACTGTACGTGGTGTAACCCCCTCCTCTCCTGACATATCCCCAAATCTAATGACGACTGCTGTAAGAGGAGCACCTAGGCGTCATAAATTTGTTCAGTATTTATTTGCTTGAATCATCTGCTCTTTTTATACACATCCATAAATAGTCACAAGGGAGCAACAATTTTTACTCATTGCTAGAAATGAAGTAAAACCAAAAGGCTTAAGAACTAATTTCTAGGTATGATTTGAAGTCACACAGAATACAATATGTTCATAATGCATGTAAGTTACACCAATTTTAGAGTGCCAATAGATAAAGAAAATAAAACTGATCAGGAAAGGCCACAGAAAACCCACTTGTGTGGTACAGTAAATAGAAAAGTAAAAGAAAGCATAATTTTAATTTTCCAGAAATATGTAAAAAGCTGTTGAAGTCGATGGAGATGAATGTTCTTCACAGCCACTGGGGGAAGAAAAAGAAAGTTCATGGATAGCCTAAAAGTGTGAATGTAGCTGCTGATGTTTTAATCAACACCAAAACAGAGCAGGGGAGTTTGTAAAATGACCTTCATCAGATCATCCACACTACCTGTCCCGGCTGACACATAGACTGAAACCTGTCCCAGTGTTTGTGTTAAATGATCTCTTGAGCAACCATCCAGCACTGTAACTTGTGATTCTTTGTTTCTTCAATGAGTCTACATTTTGGTTAAGGCTGAGGTTAATCATGTGCCCTAAGTATACTGGTTCCAACATATTCAGCAGCTAGAAATGCTGGAGAATTGACTTAATGTCTAGACCTGCATTGTTTGCTGAAGCGTCCCACACAGCACTGCATGCCTGGTGTTGATGAGGCCCTTTGGCTTCCTCTTAAAAGCTCTCCCACAATCTTCAAGGAGCCATGTTCCCACAGTCCTGCTCTCAAGTGTCAGCAAAATGTCCCAACCTGCCTCACAAGGCTGTGGCTGTGACCTAGCTCAGGAGTGACACAGAAAACCACCAGGAACCTAAGCAGCTATACCAAAATGAGAAGACAGCCGTGCTATTTATCAAGGTCACAGGCCAACTGCTGCTGACCAGTCTAGAGCTGTTCTCCTCCCACAGCCAGGCTGGATGGAGCTGGCAGGGCTGCAGCAGCAGTTAGTGCTGGGGCCAAGGCACATTCACCAGCCTGGGCTCAGGAGGAACAACCAGGAGACATCCAATGAATTGAAGACTGAATAAAAGACTGAATAAAAGACCCAGATATTTTAATATATTCGAATGGCACAGGATCCTTCCCTTGGCACAGCGGGAAACATAGAGCACATGTAAACAGTGGAAAACAAAGCTGTTGGTGAGTGCAAGAGTTGCCAACCATCTATAATTTTCTCAAAACTAAACACATCAAGTTAGTCTAAATAAACCAACCAGTTGTCCCTGACTGGACATCACTTGCCCACCAAAGCTGCTTTATCATTCCCCTTCTCAGCTGGGCTGTGGAGAGAAAATATAAGGAAAGGCTCATGAAGTAAGGACAGGGAAAGATCACCCAGCAATCATCACCACGGGCAAAATGGACTTGACTTGGGGAAATAAGCATTGAGTTTATTACCAATCAAATCAAAGTACAAAACTGAGAAATAAAACCACACCTTAAAACACCTCCTCCCCTCCTCCCTTCCCTCCTTCCTGGGCTTAATTTCACTCATGGTTTTCTCTACCTCCTCTCCAGCAGCATAGGGGAATGGGAGTTGTGGTCAGTTCATGACACATTGTCTCTGCTGCTCATCCCTTTAGGGTGGGGACCCCTCACTCTCTCCCCCTGCCCTGGGGTGGGTCGCTTCCACAGGGGGCAGTCCTTCAGGACCATGGTCTTCACCACAGGCTGCCCTGCAATCTCTGCTCCAGCATCTGGAGCACCTCCTCTCCCTCCTTCTTCACTGACCCTGGTGCCTGCATAGTTGTGCCTCTCACATACTCTCTCTCCTCTCTGCAGCTGTATTGCTGCTGCACAGGGTTTTTCCCCCCTCCTTAGCTCTGTTATCCCAGAGGCAGCACCATCATAGCTGATGGGCTTTGCCTTGGGCAGCAGGGGGTTGGTTTTGGAGCCAGCTGGCATTGACTCCATCGGGCACGAGGGAAATTTCTCATAGAAGCCACCCCTGTAGCCCCTCACTATCAAAACCTGGCCTTGAAAACCCAAAAGACACAGGAAGTCTGCAAGCAGTGTATTTGCTTTCTCAGCCACTGTTATATACAGACTACGTACCCCAGGTACAATTGCACTCTGCCATCCTTATTTCTGTAGCAAAATCGTAAGACTAAACATGATAATCCAAACTAAACCAATTTAAATTACCAAACAGAAAATTTGATTTGAACAATCAATTAAAATCTTGCTTTTGATTTTTTCCATTTATTTTCCTACTGCAAGGTTAATTTGTTCATTGTTTGAAATAATTAAAATACTCCAATCAGACAATAAATAGAGCTTTAATGTAATCTCACTTTTTATTTATCCAGAGACTACAAATGCATTCATCAATTATCTAACTTATTGTACAGAAATTAATCCATGTCGTATTTTTCAATGTTAAAACAGCAATGACACCATATTTACTAAATCTTTACACGTGTACTTATTTGTGTCAAATAATTTCTGGAAAGAGCCTCAATTTGATTAAGAGATTGACTCTTAAATGCTGAATGAAAATACACTGAATGTGCAGGATATAAAAGGAAAAAAGGAGAGACTTTCCAAAATACCACATATCCAACATGATTTATTAAACAATAAAACCATCTCCTAATATGTGGGTAGTAGGTAGCTAGGGAACCATCTACTATTTTTATATATACAGTCTAGTGAAACTCTAGAGCTGGAAGATCTCAGCGTCTCACATAAAGTTCTTATTCATAAATTGGAGCAATAAAAAAAGCATTTTTCTTTTTGAGCTTCCAATTGGCTTTTTAATTTTAAAGGGACTCCTAATGAGAACTACAGAGAATACTCAATATGAACAGCTGACATGACTGTCAAAACTATTTATGTTCTGAAGTCTTAACCATTTAAATAATAAAGTCATAATAAATAAAGTCTTAAGCCTTAAGTTATTTGCTTAAGTTTTATAGGAACTGAAGTACATACAGGTTGAATACTATTTATATAGTCTGAATAAATCATATTTCAGGTTTATGGCTAAAATAAGCTCTCCCACTTGAATATTTAAATGTATTTTAAAGGATTAAAAGATGATTCTTAAAATAAATATGTTTTTTAAAGTTTATTTTCAATCATTTTTATCCATATTAACCAGAATTAACACCAGTTTTGTTCTCATTTGGGCAGCACCTTGAAGAAAATTTTTACATCTCTGGTCCTACTTATGCTTCACACATGATACCTGACTTTCAGCCTTTGAATATCACCAACAGGGCTGTTATTTTTGAGCAGAGCAAATAAGCCAGGCTATCAGGCAACAAGACAAAGTAGTATAGCTCATTTGTCTATAGTCTCACAGAATGCAAATAACTACTGTAGGATGCTAGAGAAAAAGACCTATTATTTTTACTACTGACATCCTTCATCCTCAACTGTCATAGAGATTTCTTGTTTTTCTAAATCAGATGGAGATAGCAGCACGATTATTGGTAGTATGATGGAAAAAAACAAGGACCAGTACAGATGTAACACATCTGTCATAGATACCCAATGTGTCTCACAAACTAGTAGCACTTACCTATCAGTTTTCACTGAAGTTAACCAAAGTACTGAACCTCAAATAGCTAAACCAGAAGAACCGAGCAATGAACTTGAACCCTGACTTTGCAGCCTTGAGGGAGTTACGAGCAGCTGGAATCACAGTTGACTAAAGTGATACATCACCAAGAAAATAAACCTTATCAACATCCTTCAAATACGAAATGATCTGGAGCAATAATATATAAAAACTCAACCTGGATCCTAAATTCAAGCTAGGTATTAAGAAAAGGTATTCTTTTTGCATTCTCAGCAGAAAATCTCATTTACAATCTCACCTAAGTCTAGTTTTACATTTTGACTTAGCCCAAACTTGAATCAGGGAAGGAGTCAGAAGTGAAGCTGCTTTCACAGAACAGTTTCCTCACTCTATTACCAAACTGCCTTTGAAGCATTAAACAATGCTGGCTGTCCTTGGAAGTGAGATGTACAAATATTATTCAAGACTTCCGTGAAGAATATACATAATAAACAAATACTGGAACTTATGCCACTACCCTTAGGACCTAATTCTACTAATCCCAGGATCCTCTTGCATGAAGCAATCTCCCTCTGGACTTTTTGTACATCTAGATACAGCCATTGTGTGCAGTGATTACACGGCATTAACACGTACAATAAAGCACAAACATAATAAACCTCTAGACATACATCATCATGTCAAAACTAAGGTGGACAAGTGAATGAAGCTACTGGCTGAAGGCAAACATGACAGAAAGACAGGGTATGCTGGTAAGAAAATGTGGCTTTTCTTCTTTAAGAGTTTGCCAGACTGGCTGCATTCACCCACAGTCAGTCGCAAGTGACTAACTGACCACAAAGTCAAAGATGCTTCTTGGAAAGCAAAGCTCTCATGCATAAGTTTTAATTCTAATTCCCTCTAAGTAGCTAAGAGTTTGACTCACTTCTGAAAATGATGGCATGGTCTTAGGCATTTTTTCACCTTTTAGCCATATTGCAGCACTGTCATGTATCTGATGTTTCTTTTTTTCCTCGGGGTAAAGATTACTGAAAACACATCTGATCCTGCCCTCTGCCCTGTGCAATGGCCTTTCATAGACATTTCAATCAGGTTTGGCATTTCCACCCTTACCTTTTGAGTGCTCTGTGGTCTGAGGCCAAGGTAGATAAAGTCCTATACTGTATAACACTGGTAATGAATCTTTTTGCTACCTAGAGAAAAATCTATTTTATCTCATGGTGCTGGCAGCCTGAGAAAACTTCTGATGGTGTCAAACCTGGTGACAATAGCCACAGTAATGTTTCAGAACAAAACAGCAAATGGAGTTCATCCATGCTGAAAGTGGAGCTTTATTACCTCTCTTCTGAAACAATAAAATGAAAGGCCCCATGAACTAAAGTTCACTGCAAATCTCAGTACTCCTTAAGCCAACCAGGCTTTCCCCCCTTTTTTTTAAACCATTTTCTGTCACAAGAAAAATTTTATTTATAAAAGTTCCAGAACCTGTGTAAAATTTAAGCATTCCTGAACAGAATTTTATAGAGCTACTGTTATGTATTTTCCCCCCCCAAATATTTGTAATGTATCTGAAAACAAGATGCTCTCAGTATAGCAGGTAAATTTGAGAAGAGAAAATAAAAAGCACACAAACCCATCATAGCAATACCACATTATATACTACGGACTGAAAGATATTAACAATTTTCCTGAAATTCAAATACCCCTAGGCATTAGTTTTGCTGATTACCCTTCGCAAGCCATGCCTCTGAGTAGATCTCCTTGAATACTTTGAATTTTCCATAAAGTATGTTTGAAACACCATGACACCTCTTTAAATGATATTCACATATGGCAACAAGCATTCCTCAACCAGAAAGGAAATGAGAATACAAGTTTTATAGAGAAATGTTTACACTTCTCTGTGCTCCCTAACACCTGGGAAAACCCCAGGTTTTCCTTCTTTGTGAAGAAAAACCTCAAAGAAAGGATATATGTAAATGCATCTCTGAACTTTGAATCCTTACCATTTCATTAAATGTAGTACAAATAATACAAGAAAAAAAGCAATGCTAACAAAAAAGGGCACTTTGAATGTGTTGTTGAAAGACACAGGCAAATATTAAAGAGTACTTCTTGAAATCATCCTGAAAGAAAAGTGTTTCAGAAAGAAAATCATCCCAAAAGAACAAGAAATCAGCATGTGTCAGAGAGAGTCATGACAGCCAAGGTGTCTCCTGGACTGAAAACACCCTGCTCAGTCAACACCATTTAAAAGAAATTATTTGATTTTTTGTGTGTGTGTGTAACAAATTCTTATACTGGCTAAATAACACAGTTCTCTCTGACAGCTACTTCCTATTCAAGAATGTATTTTTTTTTGTCCATTTCTCTTTTAATAAAATATTTTCTTTTAATAGTTTTAACTGATTTCATTAAAATGCAGTAGTACATTTTTCACTTTCTGCTCCAATATCAATAATCACCATGAAGGACAAAACTATAAATAAAGGAAAAAAAAATGAATTCCTACCACATTAAAGGAATTCAGGAGTAGAGGTTAAAAAATGGCTTTCTTAAAGAAACCATGGTTTTATATATATGATGTCTTATTTTAGTATCAAATTTCACAGACCCTTGTGGGCTTTAAATACATATGCTTAGAAAAATGAAGTAATGACTGAGCTACAGTCAAAAATGTACTAAACCCAAGAAAAACATTGCCACAAAATGTGCAATGTATAAAATGAAAAAAACCACTCCACCCTTCCAAACATTCTTGGCTTCAAGGTGGGTGAAGCTTACAAGCCTACTCCTCAAGGAAAAAAAAAATGCTAAGGTGGAAAGAAAAGTGACTATGCTGAACAAGACATAGTCAATAATCACTGAATGCCTTTTGGCTTCTAAAACTTAATCACTCTACACAAGGGACCTGTATGAAATTACCCCAAATTCTCTTGTTTAATTTGGCTTTTTAATTGGCCAGTCTCCACAACTTTCCCTTTAGTGTTTTAACAATATCTTGTGTGTGTATGTATGTGTTGTTGATATACAACTGGTTAGTCAAATGCAAAATAAAAAATACATTTACAACCCACCCCACCCATCCCTCCTCCTTCCAAAAAAAAAAAAAAAGTTACAGCTATTTTTAAGAACATTCATCTCCAGCAAGTTTCATGCCCTCATATAATTTACACTGCTAGGAACTTCCAGACTAGGCCAACCTTCTGCTCAAAGCAGGACCACCTGGATCTCAGCCTTGTCCACTCAAGTTTTGTGCAATCTCCAGGAATGGAGACTTCACAGCCTCCCTGGACCACCTTCCTCCTGCACTTCACTGCTCTAACTGGGAAAGTATTTTTCTTAGTATCAAATCAGAATGTTTCATGTTCCAGTTTGTATCGGCTGCATCACATTCTTTGCTTCTCATGTCGCCATTATGCAACCTTCAAGAACAGCCTGGCTCTGTCTTCCCCACACAATGCCACCATCAGCTAGCAGTGGAGGGCCACAGGATCCCCCTGAGCCTTCTCTTCTGCTCTGTGAACAAGCCCAGCTCTCAGCCTCTCCTCATGTACCATATGCTCCAGCCTCCAGCCATCTTGGTGAACCTTCACTGGACTTTGATGTATCAATCTCTTTCCTGGAATAGCAGGCCCAAAACTAGACATGGTTCCCAAACAGAGTCTCACAAGAGCTGAACAGAGGGGAAGGATCAGTTCACTTGGCCTGCTGACCACAGTCCTGCTAACACAGCCCAACATGGGCTTGCCCTCCTTTGCTGCAAGGGCACATTGATGGACTAATAGCTGCCTTGTTAACCACCAGGACTCCCAGGTAATTTTCTGCAAAGCTGATTCCTGCCACATTAGCCCCCCAGCCTATACCACCACAGATTACTGTGTTCCAGGTGAAGAAGTTAGCTCTTGCCTGTGCTGAATTTCACAAGGCTCCTGTTAGCACAGTTCTCTGCTGTCTAGATCCCTCTGAACAGCAGCCCAGTCTTCGGTGTACCAACTGCTTCCTCTAAACCTGCTGAGTGTGCACTGTCCCATATTCTAGGTGTTTAACAGCAACATTACCAGTAACAGCCTCAGTATCAATGTGTGAGCAAAACCACTTAGTAACTGGTCACCAACTGGAGTTAGCACCTTTGATCAAAACACTTTGGGGCCTGAAGTCAGAGCAAATGTGCATCTACTTTACTGTCCACTTATTGAGCTCCTATGTCATTGATTTGCTGTGAAGATACTATGGGAAATAATGCCAAGTGTCTTGCTGAAGTCAAGGTAAAAGATATCCACTGCTGTTGTCTCATGCACAGAACCAGTCATCTGAAGATAGAAGGTGAAGTGGCTGGCCAGGCATGATTTGCCTCTTCTCACTCAGACTGGCTTTCTGCCACACTAGCTAGATTTTTTTGTGCATTATAATGAGCCATTGTCATTCACCAAGGGAGATAAAACAGCCTTCTTGGATCCTTTTGTCCATAGCTTGACCAGGGCAGTCACCAACCTCCATACATTCAACCAGACCTTCCTTGTTCACATGTAACAAGCCCAAGAAGCACATTGCCTGCATCAAGAAATTGTCTTTCAGGAATGTCCTGGCTGCCTTGCATTCCCCACAACTACTACAATCTCCAATAATTGCAAGGCACCCAGCAGTTACTTTAAGGCCTCATCTACTTCTTGGCCAGATGGTCAGCAGCAGATGTTTACCCCAGCACTACTCATGTTTTTCTGCCTCAGGCTCAGTACTTATGCCAGGGCAAAGCACTGTGCACACCCACCCCTCCTTTGCATGCACTGCCCCTCTTTGTCAGCCTGCATCCCTCCATCTGTGCACAGTAGCATCCTGTTGTGGGCATTATCCCTGAGGTGCTCTGAAATTGTGCAGAGACTGCATAAAGAAAGTACAACATTTTTCCAATTATGTTTTTCCCCAGATACTTCCATGATGTTCCCTGTGCCTTTACTTCTCTTCAAATTCCAGCAACCTTCACATTAAGTAGCTGCTTCAAGGCCCTCCAGACAAGAAGACTGAGACTGTCAGCAAAGATGCCTTTACCACACTCCACGTTATGAATCCTGCCCCTATTCAGTAGTCCTTATTCCTCAAAGAGGGTGCTATGGCTGTGCCTGTAACACCAGTCACGCAGCCAGACTTGGACTTGATGGATGTGTCCTCTGCCACCTGGGAATTTCCACCTCACTCACAGGATTCAGAAAAACACCACCTGAGTATTTGTGCTCTTCACCCTTGCCACCAGAGCCATGCAGTCACTTTTAATGTATTTGGGCTCACCCCAGTAGTATCATGGAAATAATATGGATGAACAACAAGGGGTGAAGTCTAAGGGCTGGACAACTGTCGTGGGTTTACAGGAAGCAGGTTTTCTGGGAATGGAGTGGCCAGAGGCCAATAGGTGTTCAGATTTTAAATTGACACCAGGCTTGGCCACTGAGGGTGGATGCGCCTCTGAGAACACAGGGGTTAGAAGCAGAGCACTCCCTTGGGCTCCCTCTTTGATTTCCGGCCAGCAAAGAGGCAAGGCCTCCCCTGCCCGGCTTCGAGCTGGGCGGGGGAGGAGAAAACCTGCAGCCCGGCAGAGGTAGGCCTGACCCCTCAAGATGGAAGGGTGGTGGGGGCACCAGGAGGCGTTGGGCAGCCCCCCCCCCAGGAGAGACAGAGGGAGAGAGGCCCCGAGAAGATTTGGGCAGCACCCCCCCCCCCCAGCTAGAAGATGAGAGAGAGAGAAAGCTGGTACAGGCCTGTGGCCTTGAAGTGATATCAGCCTGTGAAGAAGGAGGGGGAAGGGGGGAGTGCAGCAGGGAAGGAGCCTGGCCGCGTGCAGGAGTTTGTTAACCCCTTTCTGGATAATGAAGACCTCACAGAGCATTTGGACCTTTCCCGGAGGGGAGATGGAGTGGATGATAAAGAAGAAATGAGCAAATGAATGACAGTCGGAGCAGTGAGTGAGGCTGGGAGAGGAAAGAAGAGGCCGGAAAGAGATGATGGAGTAGCTGGGTGCTGGACTCTTTTTGGTACAGCCATGGACAGAACCATGCTTCCTCGCGACACAGAGGCTGCATCCAGGGGGGAGGCGATGGCTCAGAACTGAGACGGTTCAGTTTTGGAGTCCCCCCGGCCCCAGGGGGGAGACAAGTATGGGGGGGTCAAGAGGTCCCGAGATGAGAGAAAACTGTGCTTTTTTTGGAACTGGTCAAAGCACCCTTAAAAGGATAACCCTTGAAGCAGCTCTGTTCCTTGTCCAGTGGTGAGAGCGCTGGGCATGCAAGGAGGAGGGCACCATGGCCCCAAGAAGGACTCCTCTCCTCTTGATGGACTGAAATTGAGTATTTACAGGGTGATGGATGGAGACTTGGAATTTGGAAGATGTATTAGAAATGTGGTGGGGGGGGGAGGAGGAAATGCTTTTTTGTGGAGTTTTCATTTTCCAGGTGTGTGTGTGCGTGTGTGTGTGTGTGTTTTCTCTCCTTTTGTAGTTTAGTTAATAAACTTTTTTTTCTAAGGTAGAGGCCTGCTTTGCTTATTTCCTGGTCACATCTCACAGCATACACCAGGGAAGTATATTTTCATGGGGCACTGGCATTGTGCCAGTGTCAAACCATGACAACAACCCTCAGAGATGTCCATCTGCAACACCTGTGATTCAAGTACCCAGCAAGAAGTAAAGCTTCAGCTATAGCAAGTACACCAGGCTGGAAGATGGGTGATTGTCTTGATCTCAAATAACTATCACCCTCATTTTCCTCTTCATGTACACAACATGGCTGAGCCTCAGCTGGCTCTGATTGTCTCCTCTGACAATCTTACTGACCTCTCTCCAGTGCACTACACCTATCCTTCTCTGTAGGCAGAGAAGCTTTCTTCTATTGCTAGAAGTCCTAAGTTTCCATCTTGCCCATCTTAGGAGTCTCTATCCACAGTGAGCTTACGACTACCACATAGGTAGTCCACAACCAGTAAGTAGCCAACAAAAGCAGTCAGAACTGACAGAGCCAAATGCCTCCATAAGCTGGCCCATGACATGCTGAAAGTGTACCACCAAAGTTCCCAGAAAGAGGAGCTCCCAGGAGATTTTGCCTGAAGCTTGCTCAAGAAGCCTAGAAACTGCTGCAACTGCTCATTCTCCGATTAGCTGCCTCTGCTGGAGATCTGCAACAAAGTGACAAAATATACTGCAGAAGAACAACAGGACTTCTGAGCTGCGGCACCACCCACAGAAGAAATCCATGCAGCATCTGACAGTGGCTTCCTTAGCTCTGTTGCACAATGAAAAAGGAAAAAAAATAAGAAGAAAGTGTTGCCAGAAAACCACTGTGAGCTAGGCCTAGATCAGAAGACTGAGTAGGATTCCTATTTTATCATGCTATACCAGGACCATAATCCAGATGCAAGTCACAGCTTCCAGCCACACTTCTCCCCTGACTGATTAGAAGAATTTCCAGCCTTTCTTATCATCCACAGCAGGGATTTCTGTTACCACAGCTGTAATGGTTACAAGACACCACCCTGTAGTTATGCCAGCAATAGTGCCTTTCTGTACCTTTTTGTAAGGTTGCTTTCACCAGCAAGATTTACACCAGGACTAACACTGGACTCATGTCACTTTCTATCAGCTCTTCCACTCAAAATAGCAGCTTGAGTGGCTACCCTCTAAGGCAGACCACATGTTTCAGTATCCATGACATGTTCTCCCCCCACACCCCTTTTTCCTTTATTTAAAACTTGATTATTTCCCCCAACAGCCATGTGAATGCTTGTGCCAGCATCCAGGGAGGTGGGCAGCCCAGAACAGGAAAAGCAGCTTGGAGAGAAGAGGATTATTCTTTCGGCTACAATATTGGTTTACAGTAACTGGAGAAGGATGGCCTCAGACTGACACAACTGGTTCCCATTTCAGACTCCTCGGAGCAAGGCCTGTATTTCACCTCTTGTCAGCGAAGGCACCGTGCTCCCTGCAGCCGCTCCCGAACCCAGTGCCAGATGCAGCTGGCTCGCCTCAGCCGTAGTCCCTTGGGCTGCTGCATCTGGCGCCAGAGGAGGCAGAGGAGGGGAGAGGCGGGGGTACCATCCTGCTGAGGGAAAGCACAATTACCAAGCCTGGTGGAGCCCCGCACGCCCACGTGTTCCTGTGCTGGAGCCCTTTGTCATGTTCTTGGCTCTCTTGCGTGATTTCAGTGCAATTTCCCAGTCGCTGCCACTAAAACCAATTGCAACTAAATTTATAAAACTCAAAGATGGGCCTATGAATATACATCTCCTTCTACCTTCCCCCAGTAATGAAAACAGAACACAAAAGGCAAAGCACAACTTGCTGTTAAGACGCATCCAAATTAAATTCGAAAAGGCATGTGATGTATGTCAGTGAAAAGGCTGAAATTATGGTAAGATTTAACCACTTAGGGAAATAATAAAAGAGTACTGCCAAGCAAAGTACTATATAAAGAACTTTACTAAGTACTAGAGTTTAAAACTATTCTTTTTATTTTATGAGAATTATGGATTTATTTTTTCATATCAGAAATCTTTAAATCTTTAATATGTTACTGAATGTTGAGCTGTAATATGACATTACTTTATTAAACAATATTTCTTCCTGATAGAAACAACAGCATGAAAGTAAATTGCAATGCTGAACTTAAACATATTTTTTTCTTGTTTACTATCAAAAATCCTACTCAGTTATCCCAATTAAACTGGCTCAGTAACTTAACCTCTTCTTAAAAACTGATGCATGCTAACATGCTGGCCTGCCAGAGTTTACTGTGCCATTTCAGCCACACCACCCGCCCCCCCAAGTAATCAGTCCAAATCAGTAAGAGTTCTTAATGTTTATTAGAATTTCTTTGGAAATTTTTACCTGGAAAATATCTATCTATTCACTGAATGGCAATGCTGAAATCAAAGTTGAGTTATTTTAATACAGGGATTTTACCACTTTTACTTGATGGAAAATAATTTCCAGGGTCTTGGTTACCACATATGAGCTCTTTCTGTCAGTTAAAAATTTTAACTTCGCTGCTAAAAGCATTCAGCTACAGATTCCTCAACCACAGTGAACTTGCTTGGACTTGATTCCTTTTCATTATTTTTTGCACTTACTCTCTTTTCTGTCTGCTTTTCTTCAGTTCTTTCCCTTATCTTTCTTTTTCTTCTCAATCTTCTATTTTCCTTCCTCACTTTTTTCTCTCTCCCACTGTACATTTTTCTTTCCCCTTTAATATCTCTCTTCTTTCCTTTTTATCTTTTCTCCCTCCCTTCTTCTATGTTCTGTTCTTTCTCTTCCACTTGCTTTCTTATTTTTCATTGTTTTCTGTTTTGTTTTCCTGTATTTATTTTCTATCTTCTTCTTTCTTCCTTTTCTCTCTTCTCTTTTCATTTGTCCCTCTTCTCTTCTTGCTTTCTTATTTTTTCTTTTCTCAGTTTTATTTTTGCTGCAGTTTCACTTTTCTCTTCCTTCTCCTTTTTTCCTTCTAGCTTTATTCCTCTCATTTCTCTTCTCTTTACCTTATTTGTTCCTCTCTTTTTCTCCCTTGCTTTTCCTGTTTTTCCTCCTGTGGTGGGTTTGCTTTGGCCAGCAGCCAAATGCCCACCCAGCCCTTCTCTCCCCCTCCACAACAGGAAACAGGGAGAAGAGGGGATGAAAAACCTGTGTGTTGAGATAAAGACATGGAGATTGCTTACAAGTTACAGTAAGAGACAAAACAGAGTCGACTCGATGAAAATATACTTACTGCCATTTAAAAAAGATTTGGGTAGAGAGAAATAAAGACCTAAAGAATTTAAAACTACAGCTTTCCCCTTACAGAGTCATCCTTCCTCCTTCCTTCTCAATTTCTCTACCTTTCCCACTCTGAGTTGCACTGAGGGATAGGGGCTACACTCAGTCCACAACTGCTCCTCTCTGCTGCTGCTTCCTCCTCACAGTTTTTGTCTGCTCCAGCCTGGATGCTCTGTGGGCAACACCTCCTTCAGAAAATAGGAGTTGTTGCCCACAGCAATGTTCCAGTGTCATCTCCTCCACTGGCTGCAGAGCAGATCTCTGCTCTGGGGTGGCCCTCCACCGCCTTCAAGGGACCCTCTGCTCTGGTGCCCAGAGTGCCTCCTTCCTTCCTTCTTCTCTGGCCTTGATCCCACACTCTGTTTTTTACCCTCCTCTTCTGCCTGAGTCAACACTCAGGTTTTGCCTTTTCTTAAATATGTTACCCCCCTTTTCTTAAATATGTTACCCCAGAGGTGCCACTATCTCAGCCATGAGGCTGTGTCTGGCCCTGCAGCCCCATACTGCCAGAGCATTGTCATGAACACCTCTTCATTCTGTCTTTTCATCTTCTTTTATTTCCCTTTCCTCTCTCCTTTATCTTCCTACTTTCCCATCTACTGTCTTTGCTTCCTATCTCTTCCTTGTTCTTCTCCCAGTGTCTTCTCTCTTCTGCCCTCCCCACCTTCATCCTATGACTTCCTGTCCTGATAAAAGAATCATATTTCTTTTAAAGCAGAAAGATAAAATAACACTAAACCTTTTTTATGAAGCAGGAACAATTGAAATCCCTAAAATTAATTTTAGTTTTGTCCATTTCTATTCAAAACCAAAGAAAGTGCACCGTATCTTAGGCCTTCTTATTCACCAAAGTTCAGGAAAATCTCCAGTTTCTTTGTTCCTTCTCTCCAGTTTTCAATTAGGATATAACTTCTAACTGAAAGAATTCAGAATTTTGAAACTAAATGTCAAATTCTGGCACACTTATGCAGAAGGCACATGTTTATTTTTAGCATCCAAAACATTGCAACCAATCCAAAAAGAGAAAGCTAGGACATAAACAAACAACCTACTTCTACACCTTCAATTCACATTCAATTGAAAAAAGAATAAATTCTAAAATCTGTCATATCATGTGAGAGAATAAATGAATAAAAATAATCATTCCTTTCCTTACAGAACATTTTTTCTCATTATTCTTGTACTTGAAGAGTCAATCAGAACTTGAGAATGTTTTACTCCATGACCAAAACAGGCAGAAAAATCAAACTGACACAAAGAATAAGGAAGCCAGGAGTAATCATGAATAAAATTAAATCTGAAGCAAATTATTGTTTTCTAGTAATACTTATTCCTAGAAAAATAGTTGTATAAGCAAGACCACACTTTCACCCTAAACATTAAAATAAATGTAACTACTACAACATTGCTGACTAATACATGCCAATTATGTGCATAAAATATTTTTGCTAAGAGCCCTTGCCTGTAAGAAAAGCCTGAAAATAAATACAGAATAGGCAATCACAGTACATCCTGTACCTTAAAAAATATAGCAATGTATGATTTATTGTATTGTGCCAAATTAAAATATTTGTGTTGATGTGAAATGTTTAAGTTACGCTTGTAGTACGTAAGGAGTTTAACTTGGCAAAACAGCATAGTAAAACTTTTTTCCTTGCCTCAAAGGACCAAGCAGATACTTTTATTTTTGTGCTTTAACTTACTCCAGCTGTTGAAAATTAGTCTATTAGTAGATCTCCTTATTTTTCTTTGACTTTAGACAGCTCCTTAAGTCTGGAACTAGGAAACAAGTTTCTATTTAACTTATAAATAGAAGTCAATCTGATTTCAAAATGTCACATACAATGTTTTCAAATTATAACAAAAGAAACCATCACATATTTTGTGAAAATATAGCATGGATAACAAAAAAAACCATTTCAGACTAGTCATTTTTGATTCCCATATCATTCCACCTGAAAGGAAGCTTGCTGAAGTCCTTATTAAAGTCCCTTTGAATGAAAGAGCTGAGCCATACATGCCAAAGAAACTTAAAATTACATGGATCACAAAAAAAAATTCAGTTGTAGCCTAAAATTGTTCTCTGTTTTCAATAAAAATTTAATGAGAAGTAGAATATTAAAATAATTACAGTACCAATCATGTCCTTAATTCTTGGATTGTAGGTTGGGCACAAATAATCCTGGACCAACACTAGTTTATATAGTTCATATCATTTGACTGAATGATATTATATCATTATATAGTTTATATCACTTGACTGAATGGTATTTTGATGCAATATTTTACATTGATATCAGCTACTACTGTAAACAGAGAAAGATCGATGACTGTACTGGGTTTAGTGATGTTGCCTTTGGACAAAGGGGACAGACAGTCAGGAGTACAAATACACTTTGCAACTGCTGAATTTTCACTGGCCAAAGAAAGATTCCCTGATAGAAAACAAGCAGTCTTTAACAAAACAAAATAAAAAAAATAAAAGGAAAACAACAACTTCCTGCTTGTCATATATGCTTTAAAGTATCTTCTCAAAAACCTCCTTGCTGTCACTTATGGGTCATAGCTTTTATTTCCTTTGTGGAGACTGTATTTTTTACACAATGATTTTGTGTTTGATAATGCTTACCCCTAAAATATTTAACAGTCTAGAAAACAAAAACTCCAGGTGTGTTGGTAACATTAAAAAAAAAAAAAGAAAGGAAGGAATATCAAGTATTAGGGGCCATTTGCAAGAGAGAATAGTTGTCTGGATCCCACACTTGTTTTATTTTATTTGCTAATTAAATACAAAAGCAAGCCAATGAGTCTCTGAATGGTGCATCTCCATGGATTCTGATAGCAAATAACTGTATTTTAAGCAAGCCTACTGAAACATTAACAATGTAGCAGTAGCCATGGATGCTGCAAGATCCTAAATAGTGTGACTCAGCTATGTGCACTTGTTTCTTTCTTGCTGGGAGGTAGTACTTACTGAAAAGAGCTACTAGAACATGTTTTCCTTTCTTCATATTACAAATACAATGAGAACCAAAGGGAATGAGGGAGAAATCAATTTGTCCTCTTTTAGCTATTGAGGGCAAACAGCAAAACAGTTCTTAAGGACCATTCGAGCTCTTTCCCATACTCAGCTCTTGGAATAACTGAGCAAAAGATTGTATTTGATTATAATTTTGTGATTTCCAATTTATATGTATATAAGGGCATGTGTACATGTACAGTGGCGAATTTGTGTCTGTAGGTGTTATTTACATACTTAAGCCCATAAACACAATTTCATAGGTGCAGATTTTTAGTTCTTTTATTTATACTTTCCTTCGAGGTGTACATTTTGGTCCCCAGTTCTCTTTTAATCTTGTAAATATCTGTCAGCCACACAATGACTGGTTCTAGCATACCGCTATCATAAAACAGACTCAGTGACCAACACAGAGTTTATTTGGATTAGAAATAGAAGACAGCTTTCTAAACTGCTGAAAGAAAAATCATATCTTGAATAAAACATTTTTACTTCACATGACAGTACATAAGAAAGCAAAATATGTTCAGGCACTTCTTAAATTCTGTTTTGAAATGACAAGGATGCATGTAATTTAATTTTACAGTAATTAAGACTACCTGTGAGACTCGAATAAAATGGAATTGCTATCAGCTAGACTTACAAAGAAAGGAAATTCATGTATGTAAAATATTTTCTGGAAAGTTATACCTGATCTTTTTTACTGTCCTCAGACAGTGAAATTCTGAGGCTTTTTGAGGGGCTTGATTCTATAAAAATGTACAAAAAAATTTAAATTAAATGCACCAGTGCATAGCCATCAATCTGTAAAAGAGAACTAGTACATTTTTCAGCTCATGCAATCTGAACAGGGAAAGAAAACCACCAAAAACCAAACAAACAAACAAAAAAAACCCTCACATATTTTTCTGTGGTTTTTCCCCTACAGCAAAGAAATGGTTTAATTACAGGTAGACTGAAACATACACACCCATATCTTTATAGAAACATAAAGACATCCACAGCAAACTGTTCCGGAGAAATAAATTATTACTAGAAAATGATGCTTTCATAGAAAGCCTGACAATGTTTTCTTCTTTCACATTCAAGTAAAACAGATTTAATTCAGTCTGCCAGAAATGGCTATGCTTCTGCTCTGTGAAAAATATGCTAATGATGAAAATAAGGACTTGACAATTTACTGAATACTAAGCGGAAAATCTGTAATGAATTGCCTGTGTTGTAGCGTTCAGTTTAGTCTCCTTTTTTTTTTTCCTTCAGTTGCTATGGAATACTAGAAATAGCATAAAGAAGATTATACTATTTTGTGGGATGTTGTGCATTTCCCTTAAGACCGAATGCTTAGAAATAAAGACAAAAGTCAGCTGTGGGATAAATGAAATTCAAAGCAGTAATAAATAAAAGGCTTAAATACTAACTTTTCAATGCAAAAGGGAAATACAGAGAACAAAACAAATGCCAAAAAAATTCAAGCCCAACAAGTAAATCTCAATCAACAACTAGCAAGTTGAAACCCAGAGTAATTCATTTTACACCTGCAAGGAAAAGCAGCTTCTTAGGTTACTTGTATGGTGCAACAAAAGCTCATAAATCCATTAAATGCAGGCATGTCTTCAAGTTCTCAGCCAGACTTCAATTTTCACTGCAGGTTTTAAGCCTTCAATAGATTAAACTCTTCTCCTAAGCATATTTTACCAGAGTGTACATTCAAATGATGACTCCTTCTAGCTAAAGTGTCTGTATCCGTCTGTGTTTGAAGTTTTTATATATATGGCTGCTCCTGACAGGCTTATGTGTTGAATCACATTTGTCCAAATACTACCTGAAGTAAATCCAGTAGATTAGTCTTGCCTTTTCCAAGCACAAGAGAGCTGAGCAAGGTTACCGGCTACTCAGCAAGATTCTTACATTTTGCCCCTAGCAAGCATCAGTTATATCTATCAGTTACATCAACTGCACTGATATTAAGCTCTCTTCCTTCTGATTTTTATTTCAAAACCACTGATTTATTACCTCTGTACTTTAGTGTTAGTATGTGGCAGATCTTAATTTCAGAACAATGATGGAAGGGAAAACACATTCTGTCAACTTTCAGTCTCCCTAGAATATTTTTCAAAATTTTGTGTCTGGGCAACTATTATTGGAAAGCTCTTCTATGTCCTTGCTTCTCTTAAAATGATGCTGGCAAAACAATCTGATTAAGGAAGTAGAATCAGAGAACACATTTAATCTACTTACCTTTCACAGAGTCACACAACTGCAGCCAGACTTTGAAAAAAGGGAAAAAAACCAGTCTGTAGACTGGAAAGCTGCATCTCTTCAGTAATTTTTTTTCTAAAATTGACGCTTAATGCACTACACTATTGGAAACATACTACAGACACACAAAACAAAATAACCACTGAACCAAACCAAACCCACGCCCCAAAAAAATAAACCAGCCCTAAAACTTTCACTGCTGAGAGGATGGATTGAAGATATGGTGAAACTTTGCTGATGTAACTTCAGAGAGTATCTGATTGTTTTGAAAGCATTTAGATCTCTTGGATATCTTTATTTTTGAAGAAGAGACACCATTTTAAATGTGGAATGACTCTTCAAAATACAGAAACATTATAGAAAAAAAGATCTGCAGCATACAGTGTAGTTATACGGTCTAAGAGAAATATGGGAAGACAGATAGGACACAACATACTCTTTTGGTAACACCAATTTATAATGTAGAAGGTTTCTCTTTTCATCAGCCTTAACTACATTGTTGCTTTTCAGTCTCTTTTCATAGAAGTCTACACTGAGAGACATAACATAGGAAAAGGCCAAAACAGCTTAAATTCTTACATTAAACATAAAAATATATTGATAAAGAAATCACTACACTATGAAAAGCAACACTGGAATAGTTGACATATTTACTTTATCTAGTCACAGCTGATGTCCACCTCATACTTCAAAATAAAACAACCTTTAACAGGAAGTGATGTCGTGACTGCACAAAACTAGTAAATCTTTTAAGATCTGCACTGCTATACATTATTTGTTACATTTAAGTTGCTGGATTTCCACTTGTATTAAAAAAAAAGGAGTATCTTTTTAACATTAAATTAACAAAGGTCCTAATTTCAGAATGTTAGGGTGTGATATGGAGGAAGGACTTTGGTGCACTTAAACATAAAAAATGTTTGCAATATAGATCTTTAGAACTTGAAATGTTTATCACATCAAAAAATCTAACTATCATAATTTTTCCTATTACAGGTAAAAAAATAAACTTTCAAATTTTTCACATATCCTCTGAATTATTATACCTTGAATATTTAACAATCATATAGGTCACTCTCCCTTACCAGGAAAGCATCAACCAAATAAAACAAAAGCTTCATACAGTGCTTTATACACAGATTAGGCTTGTGTGGAAGGAGCAGAAACCAAAATAGCACAAGTAAAATAGTTTAATGGCACCTAGGAGACAAGTGTGCCACACAGACTGGATTTCTGTTGTCCCAATCTTTGCAGATACGTTTTGCAGAACTGTTAATAGATGGAAAGCAAAAAGGTTTATGGCAGACCTTCAAAAAATATTAAAATAAAAAATCAAGAAGGACTATTTCCTATAATTTATACAATAGATGAAAAGCTGGTTATCATATATGTTTTAGAATCTAAATACAGAGAAATATTGTACCAAATGGAAAACTGAAGTCCTGAACACTAAATGGGCAAAAATGCATATGGAAAAGTAACAACAACACACTAACCTTAAAGGAAAGAGAATTGACTGTTCTAAAATCTCAGTTGACCCAAGAACGCAGGAACAAACTTCAATATGATACCAAATCAAACGCTAAGTACAAAAGAGGAAACCATATGAACTTTTCTAAACCATCAATTGAAGGTCCCAGACAAGGTGAAAAAATGGAATTGCTTTATTTTCTCATAATTGGTCCTGGAGCCAAACTACGGCAGAATGCTTGACTGGCCTCAAGTCCAAACATGAAATAAATATTGGGATGTTTACAATGTAACACTTAAGAAAATTTCAGGCACATTGGAAATGTGCCTGAGTGGAATTTGATTCTGTAAAGGAAGGGAAAAAGGATGACAGGAGATCAGGGTAACTGGAGACCATGAGGTGGATGACCCCGAATGAGAAAGGAGGAAGATTCATCTTGCAAAACCTCGTGGGACACGGGACTGCATAGAGATGGGAGATAGTAGATACTGCACAGGTAGCACCAATTTAATGGATGGGACATTGGGAGTGGAAGAGACAAGGACCAGATTATATTCTTAGCTCTATATTTAGCTTTGCTTTGGTTCTGTCTCCACTCTCTTTTTACATATGCTCAATTAATACTCTTATCAGTAAGAACAGTATCCTCCAATGTATTCTGTGTCATACTCAAAAGGTGCTTACAGTTTAAGCTATGCCATTTATCATCTGAAACTCAAAATTAAATTCACACCTTAATTATAAAGATAGTTTTATAAGAACCACTGACAGGCAGACTGATTTTACTGGACTGTTTAATAAAGTCTCTAGACAGCGACTCTGGTGTCCTGTGAAGGAAAGAAGAGTAGTATTAAAACAAACAAAACACTCTGGATAATTTCTAAAATATTAAAATATGGAGAAAAAAATTAGGATAATGGTGGCTCAGGCAAATAAAAAACCCCAAAACATTCCAGGTAGTTAAATGTCTTGTATTTAAATATATCTTATATAGGTATACACAATGGAAGATTCAGCATCACTAAAAAATTCTTCATCTTTGCAATTCACTAAGTGCAAACATGTGAGGTTTTATGATTTTACATCTGGTCTACATCTCACTCAAAAACAGTTTTCCAAATCAATACAAAGGTGGGATTACTGCTGTCCAGATACAGGCAAGCTTTGAACAGTGGGGTAATCACAATGCAGCAGTATGCAATCAAGAATTCACAACCCTGATCTTAGGCTTGAGTTAATACTTTAGCTGTTCTAGGGCTAAATCACTGCCAAAACCTGAAGTAATTATTACAGAGGTGACAGAGGTGTGATTATGCAAGTTACAGTTCCAGTGCTGGAATGCAATATAGAAAACCCAATGGTTTTTACCAGGCTAAACTGCACCGCACAACAATGCGGGGAATTGTCTAGGCAAGAAGGAGCAAGCCTGAGATTTTCAGCTGGCAAATTGCTGCTATCAGAACTGCTTACCAAATTAGGTGGTCTGTTGTTACACTGGAAAGAACAGCATTTCAAAGACATGTCTGAAGTGAATTTATGCAGAAAGACAGGTTGTACTGAAAGTTTGTTTCTTTCACTGCTTTACAGCCAAAAGCCACATCTGTAGATGCATGAAAATCAATCTAATAATGCCAGGCAAAAGAATTTGAATAGCTTTTGCCTTCTCTTTCCATCACAGCTTCCTTTCAGTGCATTGCAGGGAATAACTACCTTCAGACAAAAAAATACACTCCCTCAGCTGAAGAGGCTCCCAAATAAATTCTATCAGACATATGAACCACAGAAGCCTCCTAACTGTCTGTGCTCTTCTGCTGGCAAACACAGCCTTAAGACAAAAACTGTGGTTCTTTCAATTAAAATTTTAAGTGTTTTTGGTAATTGCAGGGCATTTGGGTTTTTTTTCAAGTGAAAAATAAAAACTGTGACTTAATAATTATGAATTACATTTACATTTTGGAATGACTTTACAGAGAAAGAAAGTAAAAAATTCTCTGCCTATATGCACACAATAAAACAAGGAACCTGAAAACGATAAACAATAGAAGACAGTTGCCAGCTCATTTAGCCTATTTACAGAAACAGCAGCATTCAGAAGGGATTTCTTTTTAAGTCAATAGCTCTAAGGATGAAGTATGCAAAGGCTTAAAGAGACACTGTCAAAAAGATCAAAGGACTCACAAGTGACAGTAATATTTTCAGGAGTCCCCTCTAACTTCAAAGCTAAAGACAAACCCTGCATGGATCATGTGTTTTATTCCATTGATGACTCCATTCTGCAGTTCAAAGTGAGTTTAATTCTAGATAACCCACTAGTTTCCTATTTTTGCACAAAGACTGTAAATCTAGTAAGAGTGTCTTTGAGATTTATTAGGGTCATACTTTGTGCTGCTTTCCTAGGCTCAGAAGACTTAATATGTTATGATATCACTCATGATAAATATTATCAACACTGTGGAGTGCTCAAGAAACAGCACTATTGCCAGTGCCAGTGGCAAGCATCTCCTCTTAGTCTTCTGAAAGACTACTGTCACAGCAATAAATCAATAGATAGCTTAGTCTTGCAAAGCAAAAGGCAAAATATACAGAGGAAAAAAGAGAGGAAGAAGAGGAGATACGACTGATGCTCTGATTCCCATTGTTGAAATAAGGATCAAGAAAGAACATCGAGAGAATGAAGTTTGAGATTCCTACCAGAAAATGGAAAATAGATTGAGATAAAGCAACTTTTAAAAACGTCTTCTATGAATTACCTGAACAGAATAATGTCATGGTCAAGTTAGTTGACCATACAGAAGTCAATTACTCCAGCTGAATAGCAAAAACACTGTGAAATTATCCCATTCCAGCGTTCACAGTCCTGAGTCTAATGGAGGAGGAAAGCAAATAGCTAGCATAGCTGTGGGCTAAAGTTGTACTCCAAGAAATTAAGCAGCTTGTCCCATTTTGAAAGTTTATTGGCTTTTAACTCGTACTGAGAATCTTTGGCTTTAATCTTATCCAGACAAGTCAATTTCCCAGCCTCACCCTGCACAGGAGAAAGGGAACTACAGAAAGCCAAGACATAATCTAGGGTTATTAGCATCAAACATTTATCAGAGTTTGGCTGGATATTCTCCCCTAGGACTAAAACAATGTGTATGGCCCAAGTACTGAAAACTGTTCTAGAAAAATTAATAGAAAAACATGGATCAAGGGATAGACTAGTTAATTTCCCTAGTTCAAGGCAGGATCAACCAAATCTACGTAAATCCTGACAGACACATTGCTATATTAGGTTGTGGTGAGACCTACCAATCTTTCACATCTCTTGCATGGTTCATGAGAGGAATTAATAATTCCTGTTTAAAAAAAAAACCAAAAAAACCAACCCACCACTTTGCACTTTCTAATTGGCATCTTCTCTTACTCCAATTTAAAGGCCTTATTTCTTGTTCTGTCCATAGCAGACATTCAGGATAAGCCCTTCTCTTTTCCTTCCTTTTGTGTAGCTGAAAATTTACTATGCCTATATTCAATCTTCTCTTCCTTAATCCAAACAACTAAGTCATACCAGCTTCTGTCTTATTTTTATCGCCTTGATAATTTTAAGTGGCCTTCAAGTAGTCCTACTTCTCACAAAGGTGCAGTGCTCCAAACAAAATGCAACAAACAGACAGCTTACTTCTGGTGGTTCTGCAGGCAATTTCCAGGTAATGACAAAAAAGGACAAAACCAAGAGAAAAGAGAGACAGGGCCAGAAAAGCATCTGGCAAGTTTCTGGGACTGTACTAGGCTGACTTGAACCCATGGGGAAAAAGCAGCTAAAACACTGACCATTCATGAAAGGATGATTCTTCATTTTTAGGAAAACAAGGGAGAACACAAAAAGAAGAAAAAGGGCTTCAGGAAATAAACTTCAGCAAACTCACCCACACAACATGCACAAAGAAATTTCTGTAAGCACACCAGCAGAAAGGAAACTGACTTGGTCTTTCAAGAAGGGGTTGGCACTGAGCACTTTCCCTCAAAGCACAGGAGTTCTAATGCCTAATCAGAAATGTGTATATGATTAGACAGCTGCTAAAACCAACACCAGGAAAAAACATGGGAAAATTGATTAGATGATAATTAAATAAATTAGGTATTCTCACATCAGTTAAATGTGCTGTAATTCACTATAGATAATTAAAGCTGACTGGATTAGCCTCAGAATTATCAATAATAATTTTTGAGAATTTGTAGAGGATACCAGTGATTCCAAAAGAATGGAAAACATTCAGTGATTAGCTTTAAAAAAAATTAAAAAGACAGGTCCAAAGAAGTAGAGATGCAGAAACTGAATTTCAATTCCCACAAAATCAGGTATAAAAATTATTTGGAAGTATTTAGCAAATAATAAGTCGACTAATACATAGGCCTCAAGAACAAGTTACTTCAAATCTATCAAAACATTCTTTGTGACATAGCAACAGATACTATAGCTAGAGAAGCAGCAGTAGGTACCACGTAGCTCAACTTATTAAGTTTTTGTTTCCTGTGGACTTCCATAAGCAAAAAAAGAAACATAATGCTTCCAAAGAAAACAAGTTCTAATAAGCAGAGGCCACTAAAGCTTGGAAAAGCTGATGCATGCTGGATGACAAGAGTACATTGTTAAAGCAACTTTACTGAATTTGAGAAACAGTCTGCAGAAAAGCTAAATACAATTCAGTAGGGGCAATTTTAGAGCTTAACAAGAATAAGCAACAAAAGAAATGCAAGATGGAGAACAACTAGCGAGGCAGCAGCAAGGGGAAAAGGAGCACTGAGGCGAGAGTGTGGATCATATTCTGACTAGTAGTCTGTGTCACACTAGCAAAATCAGCAAAAGCTCGTGCTAGGATATATAGACAGCAGGTGGTAAGCCTAGAAATTTACAGCAAGATAGGGAAATGCTTTCAGGACAGAAAATCCAGAGCATTGTGCTCCTAATGTGCTGCTGTCTGTTTTCCTAGTTAAGAGATTTCAGTGTCCAGGTCTGTTGGCCTGACATTGTTCACCATCAGCACAGGCATGAATGCTAAATAAATAGTTCTCCCTCCCACAGAAGAAAGCCATGCATTTTCTACATCCCTGAAAGGTTTGCGTTAAAAGTTTTTACTCCTTCAAGGTAGCAGAAGAACTGCCTGCCTACTGACCATTCTACAACCAACAAGCATAAGAGGAAGGATATTTAAGAAACAAAAATGAGTTGTTTCTTCCCCAAGATGTAAAGAACGAGGTAGGTGCATAACTTCTCACAGGGTATATCAGTAGAGCTTTTTGGTTTATTTTCTAAAATATATCTGCTTTGTAATTTGTAATTCAATCCTTTTGTATTTAATTATATGAGTAATACAAAAATAAATGTGCAACTTGATGCCTTTCTGGCAAAAAAGAAAAAGAGGCTGAATAGTCTGACAGTGTTTTTTTAAAGATTTCACATAATGACAATGAGATGGCTGAAAATCATACACTAGTGTTTCAGATTTACTATCACAGCAAAAAGCTTTAGATTAATTAATGCTACAATATAATGAAAAATGACTAAGACAATTAACCTCATTCATCTATAAATTGAAGAGTAGAGAGGAAGAGTTTCTTAAGAACTTAATGTAGTAATTGCCAAGGTTCTACTGACAATGATAATCAGTATAAAGGAATAAGCAAAGTGTATTACAGTAGTAACTTATTCCTGGCTCAAGTTCAGACTTGGAAGAATACACAAATCGATACAGAATAAAATATGCTAGTGCCATTCTGCTGCTTATGGCCAGGTGACTGCACATCATAAATTTACATCCCTTGCTCATCTTAGCTGGCTGCAGCAGAGAGACCAGCAAAGACCATCTTTAGTAGCAGCAAAGGCACCAACTGGCAGGAAGGTACTGAAAGAAATTGCAGAGTGGGATGACACAAACTGGAGACTCTAAATTCAAGTACTGTGAAAACCAAACATTAGTGACATGCTGAGACCCAATCAACAAATCTGTGTATAAAGTCAAACTCCTTATTGGCTCCTATAATGAGTTAGGTACTCAGTTAACTCTAAAAGTTTGTCCCTAATCAATATTAAAATGCAGCAGAAACACAATTTTTATATGAAATCAGAAGTTAAATGAGAATTAAAATACTTAGCAATCAGTACAGAATCAGCATTTTCTCATTTTACAATTGCAGAATTTAGGATGTTTAGGTTAAGGACTTTAGGATAAAAATGTTTCAAGTATAAAGAACATTGAATTTTATCCTTCTCAGTTTTCCAGAACTCATGACCACATACAGCATCCTGCAATCTACTGCGCTGTCATATATACCTGCACGCACCATGAATAAAAATCAGAATACATCTGAATTTCTTTCCTATTTCTCTGCAATTTTCAGTTTCTCAGTAACTGAAGAAATGAAAGATTATCTAGTTTGGAACCTCTTTAAAGGAATCTTTCTCTTACTACTCATTCTGCAGCAATTAAAAAGGGCTTTGACTTTTTCTATGTTTAAAATATAAAACATTGTTTTCATTCCTTTCCATAGGTTTTCCACTCAAAATTTTATTCATGCACTGATCATGAAAACAAGAATTTTTTCATTACAAAGAAATTATATTAGCAGGCGTTGGAGCCTCTCCCATGCACTTGCTTCATATCACAAGACATAAGAAGAAAGCAATTAATTCACTGCTGTGACACACAGTATCTTAATAGAACAGATTTTCAAAACTGTGTTTTCTTGCATTTTTGTTGTTGTTGTATGCAAATCATTGCAGTATAACACATGTTTGGACATTCATTTTCAAAAGTTTTCATCCCCTTTCTTCCCTGGAATCATTGCCAAATATACTCAAAGCAATTTCTCAACAGGAACTAAAGCACTTTAAATCTGTAAAAGGTGGCAAATTCAATTTCACTTTCCATACCATCTCTTTTGCAATTTTATCAAAATATAGCTATTACGAGCTTGTTATGAGGCTGCCAAAAATGAAGTGCATGGTTATGCTGTACAAACAGTCACATAGATTGTGTTCTGTTCTGTTTCCTAGGAACAACAGTGAATTCAGTAAAAATATATTCCACGGCTACTTCTGGTTCACCTTTACATGGACTTCGAAGTTCTCTTGTTCTGAACCTTAGGTTCCACACTGGAAGAGCATAATTAAAATAGAAACACATATCTCCTTGTGATTTGAGACAGCAACAAGTATTAATTTATTGAACCAGAAACTTTTACTATAATATTTGAAGGAAAGGCAATTGCATCTTGCAGGACAGCCCCATCAGCCAACCAGTTTTTCCTTGTTTTTACTTTCTGCCCAAGTTTCCACTTGAAGGTCACTAGAGGACCTAGCAAGTAGACAGTCACCTTGAGAATAAAAAGCTGCACGTACATCTGAACCAGGCAGCAATGGAAGACAACTCATTGATTTCCACACTCTCTGGATAACAGATCTATCCTCTAAAAGGGTAATTATTATCACTTGAATCTACACCCAAAGTATGCTGTTATCAAGCAAGTTGAGTTGCTGTATCAATTACTATATCCACACTCTGCAGACACAGACTGGCTCCCAGTGTCCAAACTTCCCTCTCCTTCCATTCCCAGACCTTTATCAGCACGATCTCCGCTACCACAGGCAACACCAGCAGGTCCTAACAGTGATTGAAGTGCCAGACCATAAACCCAAGTGAGAAGTGCACCAAGTTTCATCTTGCACTTTCTCCATGCGCACAGTAGCAGAGGTAACCCATCTGATGAGCTTCAGTCCTTAAGCAAAAATGAGATGCAGCACTGGGCTGTCTGAGGAAATGGCACTATCTTTCTAAAGGCCCAGACTCCTTTGGTAACATACAAAGTTAAGACAGACACAAACCCTTTTAAAAGCCCTGAACTAACAATCAAAACCCATCAACTGTATTTCCCACTTTGACACCGGAAATTAATTAAGCCAGCACTTGAAGTTTTGTAAAGATTATACACCATTCCTAGATCATTTTCACAGAGATAGTAGAAATTCAGGACATATAAACACTGACCTTGTTTCTTTTAACCCTTCTTTCTGAATGACTTCCAGTATTTGTTTTGCAGTCATTGGTGAGTTGGGATACTTTTCCAACGCCTAAAAAGAAATAACAAATGTAAGTGACAAGACACAGCTGTCCTGTGAATCTGAAAGGTTATGTGATCATGCAGTTTTTATGCAGTCATTTGTAAAAGGCAGGGAATGATAGTGTTGACACTGGAGTCCTCTGTCTTTTGGAAGGACAGATACAACCCAGGAAACTTCAGCAAGAAAAATATTTACTTGCTGCTTTTGCGCATCATCTGTTACCTCTGCCTGGGAAAACTCTTACCAGGTTACAAATAAAAGAGTTGGAATACACAACTGATTTTGTGACACAGTGACAGATTTTCTTTCAGGCATGAGGGGAAATACATAAAACACAAGAGCCAAAAGGGGGAAAAAATACCCACTAGCACTTTCTTTGATTTTTATTTAGAATTCTTTGAGGTCATTTGACTATTCTACACTTAGCTTTGCCATGACCTCAGAAAAAAAATTGGCTAAAACCTTCCATTTGTAGACCAGAAGCTACTGTAAGAATTCACACAGTGGGGTTTCAATTTTAAAATGCCTTTTAATTCTAAAAACAATGAAAAATGAAGTAGTCAGAACAGTCACAGCACACAAGATGCTACATGACAGAGTGCAGTATGTTTTTCCAGTTCAGCTCAGTTTTCCACTCCTTTGCCTTTTCCAATTGAGCCCGAAGTAACTCAGTCCTCTTTACAGATAGAACCATCTTGTACGAATTTTTCAGATTTTCCACTTCCTTTTTGTCCCCATCAGTTTTATGCTGTTAAACAAACAGCCACTCTTTTACTCCTGTAAAATGCCAGACTGATAGCCCTGGAAAACAAAACCCTTCAATCAGCAGTAAAAGGTGTGGCACAGGCCACAGCAATCAAGCTTCCCAGAGCATCTTGCCAATATATCTCAGTCAGAACTTGCATTTCTACCCTCTGTAGCTATGAAATCAGTTTGGTCTAATTCAAATCATCCTGAGCTTCTCTGTAGTAGTTACTACCAAATAATGGCAATTGTGAAAGCAGCTACTACTGTGTGCATACCTGCACACTAGGAACTAGAGACACCACCTCATCATATCACACAAGTCAAACTGTGAAGGGTGCTGGCCAGGGCTGTAATTCAGCAGCTCACCTAAAGCTAAAGACTGCCTACTCACTACAGCTTGACCAGCTCAGTCCTTTTCTGCCATTTTAGTTCTGATTTCCTGCCTGTTCTCTTTCACAGCCAAAATGCAGTTTACCAAATCCTCCAATTCTTTGTTACAGATGAGCTTTTTATCCTTTATCTTTCAGTTCCACAAAGGAAAAGGTATAGATGAAAGTTGCACTAGAAAGGTCAGGGAGCTGAACTGAGCTTATCTCATGTACATCAGTAGGCAGATTCAAAAGGGACCCATTAGGAAAGGAAAACCAAAAGGTGATTTGAAAGGAGAAAGAAGAGAAGGTTGGAGAGAGTAAATGTATAGCAATGAGCAAGGACTGAAGAAACTGCACAGAGCTGGGAAAAGGGCCATTGCACACAAGGGAAGAGAAATGATATGATGTATTAGTGACAGAACAACAATGACACATTGGAAAAATGACAATGCATATAAAGATTAAGACTAGGATGAGAAAAGATTAATGGTGTGAAGAGACAAAAATGGAAGCTTTAACCTTCAGAAAGAAGACAAAGTACAAGGTAAAATGAGAATCCACCAAAATAAAGAGAAAAGAGAACCAAACTGGAACATTCCAAAGGGCAAACTGGAAAGGACAGGAGAGGATACTACACTGTACTGGACACGGCTATGAAGGAAACTGTGTGCACTTGAAAGCGGGGTTACTCACTGTGGAGGATTCCCTGTTTCTCTTCCTGAGTACAGGCCCCTCAGCACACCTGGGCAGCTCCTCCCTGCAATTGAGAAAATTTGGGTAGCCCTGTCCCCTTCTCTATGACATCACAACCTGCTCTATAACGTCAGTAAAAGTGCCAAGTATTACCATGAGAGTTCGACGATAATGGGAAAGAAACAATAAAGCTAAGCAAACATCAGAAGTCACCCTGTCCTGGACAATGGGAGAAGGGAGAGCAGTTTGTGCTGAGGAAGCTGCACTGAACTGGTTGAGGAAACAATGGCCAGACATACGGATACGGAAGATCATCTTCACCAAACAACAATGAAACCAACAAGTAGGATGCATAACACCACTAGAAAGTTTAATGAAACCCACAGGGCAGATTTCAAATACCACAGTATGAAGTGAACACAATCAGGGTATAATGACAAATTGAAATGCAGACTGTTAGGCAGGCTGAAAGTGCTGGAGTAAATAATTGCCCATTGTGTGGATTTGCTTTACACTGGACATGTAGTGTGGGCTGCAGTTCATATACCCCACAAATTTAGTTCTGTTCAACTAACCCTTTAAACCCTGTTATTTAAAGAACTGTTCATACCCTAACTGAAAAGCATAAATTCTCTGATTTAAACACTGCTTAAGTTGAAAATCCTGTTATAATGTACATGATTAAGTTTTCTTTATCATAACAAAGATTAATTAACAGAGAACCTTAGTAAGGATGGGTTTTTTCTGACCCTCCCACCATGCTGCACATCCTCATCCTTGCTCCCCCCAGTTTTAGCCTAATCATTTATCGCAGTAAGAAATAAAAATAGTTAGTTGTAAAAACCTTTACATTATAATATAATATTCTTCCCTCAGTTATGGAAAACATCATGAGAGTATTATTTAAGATTCTGTGAGCTAATCAATACATTGAACTGTTAATTACACTAGTATCTCTTGCCTCTGTATCTCACCACTAACACCGCTAAAAGCCTGCAATTCCTTTTGCATTTCTAAGACTTTTAAAAATAATATTAGAAATTCAAACTGAATAACTAACTGTGCCTTAAGGCAAACAACATACTAAAACACAGAAGGAATAGTTAAGTCATAGGCTTCTTGGTCAGACATACCAATGCACACCAGCGGAGGAAGCCGTAATTTGTTTTAAATATCTTTCTTCTTCCTCCCACTCCATCCACCAACACTCGTATCATATATGGGCAGTGACTAATAATGCTGAAATTAAAGCGTGCCAAAGTACTGTCATGAAGAACATAACTGTTTCAATGTATTTTGTAAAGAGGGACAATGGCAGAAGAATGGTTTGCACTGACTGCAACATCTATCACAGGGGATCAGATATGCTCTATTTATTCCTGCCATTCAACCATAGCCTTAAAAAGGGACAGACGGTAAATAACTGGGACAAATAATGTGATACCCATCAGGACAATCAGAAAGAGAGCAGAAGCAGTCACTGCACAGAACACATTTTCAGTGTTCACTCAAAGCCTGGTTAACAGCTCAAGGAGAAGAAGGCTCAGACAATACCAAGCACACTGGAAATCAAACCTCCCAACAAACAGTAGCAGCCTGACAAATTCCAGTATTTGTGTCACCTACACGTATCAACTCACAACTTCTGAGATATTAAATAATCACACAGATGCCACAAACACATTCCCAGTTTCATTGGAAAAGTCATGTCACTTATATGGGACAAGAAGAAATACAAATACCTTTTCTCACCATGGCATCTATCATCATCTGTGTGTTGACAACTACCTGAAAAAAATCAGTTGCCAGACCGGGGAAAAACACTTTCCAGTGAACTGTAAGCAGGAAGACTCTATTGCAGAGTCAAGACTTGCAGCTTTGCATAAGAGAGAAATCCTGAATGATCAGCTTGCCTACAAAATCAGAAGAGGACTTCTCTGTAACTGATGGCATTATTAGTTTAATTTGTATATACGGATGCTTGTGACTAGCTGAATCAGATCTGCTCAATCATTTGCATTTTAGATACTGAAGAGAACACAGCAGAGGGACAAAGTGGAGAAAGTCAAACCAGAGAGTTGGCCCTTGTGCCACTCATAAACATTCCCGCAGAAAGTGGGAAGCCTTGCCTGCAGCTATCAGTTATCACACTGACAGAAAACAATTCTTCTAAACAAGAACCAAGTGTGTTCTGATACTGCATTGTGGTCCAAAAGCAGGGGCAGATCAGCCTAGTGGGCTTGACACTGCTGATTGTGTGACTAAACAGTCTGAAACCAGCCACAGCTCCTTCCATGTCCGGATTCTGCTGGCAGGGATCTGAAGGTCGGGTAGCTGACAAAAAGCAGGATCATTTTATCGTAATAGGCTGGGCCACTAGTCAGAAACTGAAGCAATTCTCCTTAGAACATTATTTCAAAAAACTAGGAAGGAGGAGGAAAAGGAACAGTACAGTTATTCCCAGTGCTCTTACTCATCAGCTAAAAGACAAGTCAGGCTGAACTACACAATGGACAATCTTTACTGCCCAAAGACAGCAGGGTGAATAAAAGAACAAAAAAACCAACCAAACAAACAAGTAAACAAAACCACCAAACAAAATCCCCCCAAAACTTTCTTTCTCCTAAGCAGAAAATATAAATTATTTTCTAGCCACCCATTACTAAATTAATGAATTGAAAGATGTAGTATCAAACAGGGTACAAGAAATAACAGCATCCTGGAAAAAATCCAGCATTGTCTTCTACAGCTGCTTATGTGAGGTTAACAGGAGGACTGACTTCTATTGTGGGAAATGCCCACTAAAATCTTTTGTGTTCATTTTTGATTAACAGCTTCAGTCATTGGGGAATTATCAGCAGCTTGGTAAAAGTTCAAAGTCCTTTGTGTGAAGAAAGATGGGTAAATGGTTTGGAGTGTAGGGGAGGATACAGAGGGGGTGAAGAAAGGAAGTGCACAGAGATGGATGATGAGGTGAAAACAGCAAGGATGGAACACATGCATGAAAAAGAGGGATGTTTATAAGGGTAGGTGCACTATGACCGATTACAACACAAGTTCTCAAATAGGTATTCACAGAACTCTTGCTGAAAGTGATCAAGAGAAAGGTAAAGAGTGGTTTGCAGGTACTAAAATATTAAAAGAACTTGAAACAGGAGTAATAATTCTCCTGGTAGGACTTTTGTCTTCGAGCAGTTGGAATTACAATAAGGAAATTATAAGATCTAAGTAGAAGACGGTGCATTTCATAAGGCATTTCACTCTCTGTATGCTCCACGCTATAAATTTGTCTTTATAATCCACTTGACACTACAGATAAGCAAGAAAAGAAACATCAAGCAAGAAAAGGAATAAAGATGTCCTATCAATAACAAAGGAACACATAAAAAAATACCATAACATGAAAAAATACCAAAACATAACATAACAAAAAATAAAATACCAAAACATAAAATACCAAAAATACCATAACATAAAAAATACCAAAACATATTAAGTTTTAACATCAGTTTTGTCCATACTTGCTAGTCCACACTTTTTTTAGGTTCAGAGGAAATGCTACTGACCAACAGAACTCAAAAAGCTTAAAGCACACTCATAAAGTAATTTTCCCCAGCTCTCTTTCAGTGAAAAGCATTTTGCTGCTCATTTAGTGTGAACTATAGGGAACAACTGGGCAAGTGTTTCCCGCAAGAGAATTTCTACTGCAGAATTTGCAAGTAGGTCTGAAACCATCCAGCTTTGCTAACCTGCCAGATACCTAAGACATTATCATCATCTCCTAAAATACTGAACGAAAGAAAAGAGCAAGAAAGAAGCTGAATAGTTTTTTTGTCCATGCCGTTGCTTTAACTGGAACATTTGAGGCTTGTTCCAAGATGTCTGAAACTTTTATTGTTCTTTCCAAAATTTATTTACAATGTCATATTTCAAATTGATATAAAGGCAGCTTTGGAAATTCCAGATAAACTGTACTCTTGACATTTTGAATTCAAAAGAAATTGTATTACAATTCAGTTAAAATTAACATACAGTTGAGCTATTCCTTTAAAAGGCACAAGCTCTAACAGCAGTGCCATCCTGCTATTGCTAGTAGTCTCTTACATCACAACAGAAAATGTAGGGTAAAGTGTTTAGCTCTGAACAATTGACTTATTATAATAACTTATTGAGCTGGTCTAACGTACTAAAAAAAAATGGAAACCTTTATATTTCTCTCTTTACTAATACAATCAGCCTGTCCAAACAACCAGGAACTTTCACTGACAGGCTCTATCAGGACACATCCATAAACACCTCTGTGACTAGCAGGATGAACCTAGGGAGCAGACAGAATCCAATCAGATTTCTAAGATCAGGATCAAAGATATCCCAGTGAGCATGGTATCAAACTTGCTATCCCAGTATGGGTTCCACTATTAGCAGCAGGATTAGTAACAATGATTTCAGTTCAAGCAATGGAGCATCCAGATTCCCAGAATGACTCCTCAGTTCTGACAGTGCCACGTTCAGCACCAGTTCTGCTTAGCCATGCAAACCATACCTCTCCTTGCTTCCTATTCCAATACTCCACTGCCTCTCACTGTGCCCAGCCTTTCTCTACTCTCAAACTGATGCTCTCATCTTCTGAAGTGTTCCAATAACCCTAACTTGTGTATCTCCCACCTGCCCACATCCCAACCCAAATACCTTTCTTCCCTTCCTTACCACAGTACAAGCCTACAGGATATTCCTATGTCCTCTACCCCCTCAAACATGAGTGCATTCATACAGATGCAGCTCATGCCATGGGTTCCCCCAAACCTGCACACAGGCACACAAGTGCTGCATAGGTACTCAGCACTGGCACCTTGCTGGCAGCACACTGCAGCTCTTAGGTGCTGACAGGACAAATTGTGATGTACACCACCTCTGGCTTGTGGACCACATTCTCTTGCCTACTTAGTTTACAGTAGAAGCTTCACCAGCACTGACACAGCTGGAAAACCTAAGTCAAAACTTTTAAAACTACCAATCATTATTTCAGAGAAGAGACATAAGGAGCAAAAAAACTACCATCCAAAAGTGTTACTGAAATCTGTACTCATTCAGTGTACAGATAGGCCATTTTCCTGAAACACCTCTAATTGTGGCAGGGATAAAAATCCTCCTTTGGCACCTACTTGGCACAAAAAATGGATAGCTGAATGGATACCAGGCCCTGTCAGCTTCCTTTACATTACAGATAACAGAGGTAAGAACTGCTATCAGTGTGAATACATTCATCACTACTAAAGGAACAAAAAACCCCTATAAAATGAAGAAACACCATTCCTAAATATATTTGTTTCCATATATGCTGTTTTCTCTGTTGGAAGATGATACAGATTTTTATTTTTCTGAGGCACTGAAAGGCTTGCTGTATAACTTATGTTTCAGCATAGTAGGATAAAAAAATTACAAAGAGCAAAACTTTACAGAAAAATCAACAAAGAGAATGAAAATATCTTTGTTTCAGAAGCTTTCATCGCTTTATTTTCCTCAGGCAAGCATAATGTCTAAGGGTTACTTTTAATGTGAGAAATAAAATTCCTACTGGCTAGTCCATGAATGTACCAAATTTAACAGGAAGTGACAGTTGTGCTGATTTTCTTGCCATTGGTTTACTATCAGAGCTTATCTTGTTAGACAGTGTCCTAAAGATACAGATCTAAGATATCTAGAAGGCGAAAAAGAAAACAGGAGAAAACAGAAGAGAAAATAGAACACAAAATATTTTAAACTATGAATTCTACATAAATATTCTTACATATTAGTTTTGACAATTTTAAGCATTTCATCCTTGTAAAATTGCTCACTAAAAGGAGAAGTTTAATGCTGCAACTAAAATTGATTCCACTGATGCACCATGAATATATTTATGTTTATAGAATGTCTAATGACAGCAAACACAAAACCATAAAAATTATACTTCCATTTTAATTGTGTGGGATAGATGGCAAGAAATTAGCTCAGGAAGTTTACAGCATATTTTGCTGTTTTGGTGAACAACCAGGATAAGTCACACTGGTCCTCCTAACCTCAGAAGGGAAGTGCATAAATTTCACAACTCATTTGTCTGGACTGTTCCTCACTCACAGGATGATACACCCTTCAAAATAATAGGCAAATGGACATGCAGAACATAACTACGAATTCTTCTTAATATCCCAGAAAGAAAGACTACAATGCATGGAAAACACAGAATTAAATTTCTGAGAGGTGCACAGCAAGTGATAAAGCTGAAAACAATAGAAGTCCCTTGCAATCACAGACACAACAGAAACCCACTTTCAGTTCTTTAAGTTCCCTGAGTCCACTTGTTCAAGTACTGAGGGAAAATGGAAAACCAAAATTTCCACAAAATGAAAAAGGCAAACCAAAATTTCCACAAAATGAAAAATTTTGATCCAAAATCAATGGCTTGATTTTGGGGGGAGGGAGTAGTGTTGCTCATTTTAAACAAGACAGTATTGCTTCTTGTCCGAACAGACAATAGAAAAGAGCAGAGTTAAGAGCCTTTGCATGTTATGCACCTTTTTTTCCTTCCAAAGCCTGCACAATTACTTCACATCAGGTTTCATTAGTCTGAATCATGACATCATTATGTACAGAGTACAGTTCACTGGCACAATCCAGATCTACTGCTTAAATTGCTCTGAGAATAGATATGATAAGTCATGTTTTTAACTAAAGAAATACAGCCTTCTCAAAAATGTATAAAGAGAGAATTCTTTTGTTAGCTGTCAGTGAGATTTTGCTATCTCTGTTAAATATATAATGGTTAGTGTCATAACAAAGATCAGCCATCATGTTATGGCATTTATCTTCATGAGTGAAGAGAGGAAGGGCTACTGTGATTTATTCCGTTTCTCCTCATGAGACGATTAATGTCATAAGAGATTAGTCTTCAGTACTGACTTGTACACAGAATATAACAAAGGGCTGGAGTGGGATGCTTAGCAGTTTTAACTGCCACAAGTTTGGAAGCCTACATTACTTACATATGGCATGGTTGACAATTAGTCATCTAAGATTTTCAAAAATAGGAGAATATTTTGCAGCTCAGTAACTCATATCCACTTCGTGTCACTTATTTGTTCAGTCCTTCTTAGCAGTGTTTCCACATGGTCCCTTCCCCCAACTCATCACCAAAGTCCACCCACACTTGTCCTCTTAAACACATCACTTATTGTAAAACTGAAGTCCATATTGCTGGTTTATATCGATTTTTGGTAGCATCTGTTTAAAGGTTTAAAAAATTCACTATTTAACACTATTACCAAGAAACATTTGTCACAACACAGGCAGATTAGTGAGAGTATATAATGGCTGTGCATCTAGGTTTGTATAAGATGTATAAACGGTTTTTTTCAAAATTTGAGAAGTTATGCGCTCATTTCTTCCCAGGGACCTTGTAAAAGAATCTGACCATCCTAAACTGAAGGCAATAATATTTTAAAAACTTATCACTTTGGAGAAATGCACACAGAATGTTTTGTTTACATGCTGCTTGCTTCTTCTTATGGAAGAAAATACTTCAAATAATACTGTAGTGAAATAAAAAACCAACCAAACCAAACAACCACCAACATGATAAGCAAAAGTTCTGTTAAAAAGAGAAGAATTATTTTTCCCCAAGACCAGAACATGAACATTCTGTATTTTCTAAAATCTCCTTTTCTGAACACTGCTTAATAAAAAAATCCCTTCATAAAAAAGGGTTTTTTGTTAAAAACAGCAATTCCTTACCATTGGTGTACATCAAACAGAACACATTATTAAAAAGCTCTCATGATAAAGTGTTATCTTTATCTAGGCTTCTCAAATATTGACTTAAACATTTTTATCAGGCTGTTAATCACATCCACATTCAACGTGAACAGCAACTGAGACCAGTCTTGACAGTCAGGTAACAGGGCAACATTATGGCAGGGAAAAAGTATTGTGAAAGCTAAGGACATTTCTTATTGATGGTAAGTGTATAGGAGAGAAAAATCAATGGGTTCTCATCAGTACAACTGTCTACCAGCTGGATGCTGATTTTCCTTAGAGATTAAAACCAAGAGGAGCAATCACTTGGCACAGGTGAACAAATTCAATAGGACCTCCAGTCTATAAAGGAGAAAAGTGAACAGTGAATTCAAGGCTGGAGTTCATGAAGAGACAAAATGCTGATTGTTAAACCAACAGTTTGCAATCAGATCTCGAAACAAAATACAGAACATGTCTTTCCCCACGGGGGTACAACCTGAAACTGTTCAGTATAATCTGCAATTGTTGTGAAGGTTCCAAACTCCCAACTCTGCCTAAAGGAATTATTTCAAGCTGCAAGACTGGCTGACCCCACCAAGTCAAGCAGGACTGGACTGGTCAGGTTACAGTGTGAAATGGCCATCACCCACACACATCATGCAACTACCATGCTCTAATTCCAGAATCACAGCTAAGTCATTGCTCAACAAAGGGGAATCACGGAGGATTTTACTAGGGAATGTAAATGCAGAGATGTCTCCTAAAGCTGGGCTTCCTATTCAAGACAAGCTTCTATTTTTAGGGGTCCCTAATATCATTGTACATTTTTTATCCCAAGACTTCTCACTATACACTGAACAGAGGAACTGTTGCCTTACAGGATGGTAACTGTAACCCAAGAAAGGCAAAGAAACAGAGAGTAAAACACGGCTGTTATACAGTATATTCTGTCATGGGTTCTTTGCTTTTTCTATGAGAAACAACATAGGTACACATGATGATCTGAGTATTCTCAAAGTCACATCTCCTCAGCAAACGTAAGATTAAAAATTGTCAGTTCTAGGAAATGCTACTGGCAAATAAATTCAACATCTATGGGGTTTAGGCTTTTTAGTATTTAATGTTTTAGAAGTTGACAATAATACATTTTAGGTCTATGGAAGAATAATCTATTTTAGCTATAGGGAAAAATTACAGTGCCTCAGTTTGGGTTTCTGGTGTAATTACTGACTTCATACTCTACCTTTGAAACAATCAGAATGACAGAATCACTAAGGTTGGAAAAGACCTCCAAGATCCGCAACAACTTTTGACCAAACACCACCTTGTCAACTAGACCACAGCGCTGAGTGCCATGTCCAGGAATTTTCTGAACACTTCCAGGGATGGTGACTCCACCATTTCCTGGGCAGTCCGTTCCAATGCTTAAATATGTTTCAGTGAAAAATTTCTTCCCATTGTCCAACCTGAACCTCCCCGGGTGCAGCCCAAGGCCATTTCCTCTTGTCCTGTTGCTGGTTTCCTGGGAGACCATCCCCAACCTGGCTACATCCTCCTTTCAGGTGGCTGTAGAGAATGATAATGTCCCCCCTGAGCCTCCTTTTCTTCAGGATAAACAACCCCAATTCCTCATCACACTTGTGCTCCAGATCCTTCCCCAGTTCCACTGCCCTTCTCTAATCTCACTCCATCATCTCAGTGTGCTTCCTGGATTCAGGGGCCCAGAACTGAACACAGGATTTGAGGTGAGGCCTCACCAGTGCTGAGTACCAGGTGGACAATCACTGACCTGATCCTGCTGGCCAGGTGATTTCTGTTACAGGCCAGGATGCCACTGGCGTTTTTGGCCACCTGGGCACACAATGGCTCATGTTTTGCCACGGTCAACCACCACCCCCTCTTTTTCCATTGGGTCACATTCCAGCCACTCTTCTCCCGAGCCTGTAGCACTGCCTGGGGTTGTTGTGACCCAGGTGCAGGACCTGGCACCTGGCCCTTGTTAAACTCACACCACTGGCCTCAGCCCATTGATCCTGCCTGTCCAGATCCCCATGCAGAGCCTCCCTGCCCTCCAGCAGATCAACACTCCCACCCACCTTGCTGTCATCTGCAAACTCACTGAGGGTGGTGGACTCAATCCCCTCATCCAAATCATTTTAAAATATACTAAAATGGATGGCTCCAATATTGACCCCAAAACTGAGCCCTGGGGGGAACACCACTGGTGACCAGCCACCATTTGGATTTAACACCATTCACCACTGCTCTCTGGGCTGAGCCATCCAGCCAGTTTTTAACCCAGTGAAGAGTGTACCTATCAAAGCCATGAGCAGACAGTTTCTACACAAGAATGCTGTGGGAGCCAGTATCAAAGGCTTCACTGAAATCCAGGTAGACAACATCCACAGCCTTTCCCACATCCAGTAGACTGGTCACCTGGCCATAAAAAGGTGATCAGGTGGGTCAAGCAGGACATGACTTTCCTAAACCTGCTCTATCTGGGCCTGATCCCCTGGTTGTCTACAGATCCCCTATGTGCTACAAGATGGTGCCTTCCCAGACACTGAGGTCAGGCTGACAGGCCTGTAGTTCCCCAGATCCTCCTTCCAACCCTTCTTGCAGGTGGGCATCACACTGGCCAGTTCTCCAGTTCTCTGGTTGACCAGGACTGGTGACAAATGCTGGAGAGTGGCCTGGCTCTTCCGCCACCTCCCTCAGTACCTGGTGTGGATCCCATCCGGCCCCACAGACTGGTGTCAGCTGGCACAGCAGGGCACTGCTGCTCCCTCCTGGATCACAGCAGGACACTGTCTGTCCCTCCTGGATCACAGCAGGGCACTGCTGCTCCCTCCTGGATCACAGCAGGACACTGGCTGTCCCTCCTGGATCACAGCAGGGCACTGGCTGTCCCTCCTGGATCACAGCAGGGCTCTGGCTGCTCCCTGTCCCTCCCTACCAGCTCAGGCCAGCTGCCTGGAGGGTGTTGGGTCTTTCTGCTGAAGACTGAGGAAAAGAAGGTATCAAACTCCTCAGCCTTTTCCTCATCTTTGGTTACAATGTTCCCCTTTGCATCCCAATAAAGGATGGGGATTTTCCTTGGCCCTCTTTTTGTTGTTAATGTATTTATAAAAACACTTTGTATTATCTTTCACAGTGGTGACAACATGGAGTTCTAGCTGGGCTTTCACCAATCCAGTTTTCCCTCTACAAGACCTGATGACATCCTTGTACTCATCTTGAGTTGTCTGCCCCTATTTCTGAAGTTTATAAACTCTTTTTTTTCTCTCCAAGTCCAGTGAAAACTCCCTGTTCAGCCAGGCCAGTCTTCCCTGATGGCTCATTCTTGGGCACCTAGGGATAGCCTGCTCCTGTGCCTACAAGATTTCCTTCTTAGAAGTATGTCCAGCCTTCCTGGGCCCCTCTGTTTTTAAAGGCTGTTTCCCAAGATGATCTCTGAACCACTGTCCTGGACAGGCTGAAGTCTGCCCTCCAGAAGTCCAAGATAGTTTTGGTGAACCCCCTCCTTACTTCTCTGAGAACATCTCATGGTCACTGTGCCCAAGATGGCCTTGGACCTACAGTCTCCAATGGGAGAATCTAGATCTTTTTTTATTGTTGTTGCTCTAGTAATAATATGGGCAAGATAATTTCAAAGAGATTCTGAAAATTCTAATAGGAGATCTTACTACCAAATGAAAATATTTCAGATGACAAATATGAGAAAATATTTCAGATGACAAATTGGTTTTCTTTTTAATTTATTTCAAGGGCATTATTTATTATTTCAACAACACTCCTTTAGCCAAGATAGACCACAGTACAACTTGTTCTAAAAAAACACTGAATGTAACATCATGTAAACACAGTATTTTATTTCCAAGACAAAGGCCCTGCATTTTACAAAGAAGAAAAGACAGACTAATTTTTTTTTAATCTTGGTATTTTATTGAAATCCTTTTAAAGTCTGAGAAAAATTCAAACTTTAAAGATGAAAGTTTAGGGACTTTAGCTGATGATACAATTAAGTGAAATGGTAGAAAAATTAATAAATAAACAAATAATATGTGATTTTATCACTGAATTCAGAAATTGTGGCTTTTTCCTTATTTTTTTCATTGTCAGTCAGATTTTTTTACTTCTTTCACTATCCTTGCTATTCTACTTCTCATTGGTACAAGAACACCTCCATTTTCTCCATTGCTGCCCAATGCAGTACTGTAATTTACCTCCCCAGGATTACATCGGTATCACCCAGGCACACACTCTTTTCACCACATGACATGCCAACAGACATAAACCCAGTTTCATTCTCTCCTACGAATCCCAGAAAATGTATGCAAGTGCTAAAAGTAATAAGCTCCATAACTATTATTATGTATGGACAGAGCATTTAAAACCTCTCTTTTTTTTTTCAGAACATTAATTCTCAGAATTCCCAGATCCCCTCCCTCTTCCTTCACACATATATCTTTCTATAAAATTAAATTCAACATTTAACAACACTTGAACTCACACATGAAGCTTCTTGCCATAACAGCTCCAACAATGCAGATAACAGCGAACAGGTGCACTGTTTTTTAAATTTTCTTAACCTTTTATTCTCTTTGCAGCTCTTTCAGAACCTTTCTTTTCCCCAACCACCATGCATACATACCAGCCTCACTTATCCAAGCTGCCACTTTTGTAGATCTGGCTCAAAATGAAGACAGGAGCGTTATTTCACTCTATTTAACATTACTTTAAATAGCTTGAAACATTCTCCTACAGCTCAGACACTAATAAAATGAATTAGCACGAGAAAATTACAGTATGAAACTGAGTCTCTCCTCATCAAGGACAGTTAAAATTGACTAACAATAACAGAGATATTATTGTCATGTTATTTTTTTACTTAATGGAAGTGTTACAGATTCTGAGAATTGTAGAACAATAGAATGGTTTGGGTTGGCAGGGATTTTAGAGATCATCTGGTTTCAATGGCCCTGCCTTGGGCATGGACACCTTCCACTAGATGACATTGGTCAAAGCCCCATCCAACCCGGCACTTCCAGGGACTGGGCATTCACAACTTCTCCAGGCTCCAGGCAACCTGTTCTTGTATGATTAGAAAGGTTTGATAATGTGTCAAACAGCTTATTTCCAAGCAAGTAGCTAACCCTATGAACTGCTGGAGAAAAAACTGTTCTATTATGCAAAATAACAATTATTTAATTAAATATTAATCTACCAAAAAACCAAACAAAAAACCAAACAAACAAACAAACAAAAACAAAAAAAAAAAAAAACCAAGAAACAAGAAAAAAAACCAAAAAAACCCAACAAAACAGGTCCCTGAAGAAACAAATATTTTTATTACTATTTTATTTATTTTTACTAAGGTATCTTAGATCGTTTTTTGGTCTGTTCATTTTATCAAACAGATTAAAAGTCAGTAAGACAACGCTTTTCTGATCTAACTCTCAAATATTATGTATGGATATACATAATATTTTTGATCAACTGTTTAGACTACATTACTCCAATTTTTTTATAGCTCCTCATCTTTTTTTGATTTTTTCACTGTGTAGTTCACAAGCCACCTGAAAGACTACCTTTCTGGAGTCCATGAAACACAATAGCTAAAATTGCTGCTCAGACACTGACTTTATTCTCAAAGCCTTATTATTGTTACTTTCTTGCATCATATCCTGCATCCTTCAGCCAGCCGTTCAACTGTTTGTTCATAATGCTCCCATACTTACATTCCCTCTCACGGGAAAACTCCCCAGACAGCCATGGGAGAGCTCTGAAGCCTCCTCCTCAAGTGCTGCTGGGACAGGAGGATAAATTAACAACCCACAATGGTTGCAGTGAGCATCAAACATTTACTGCCACGGGTGGATCAGCAGAGCAGGTACTGAGAAGCTCCTGCGGAGGTACTCAGTGAATGCAACAATCGTCACCGATACATGTATCAAAGGCATGCAGTAACTTGCACAGACAGACCGATAAAAATGTGCAAGTCTACCTCGAGAAGCCACAGCCCTCTACTTCTGAAGTGCTTCTACAAATCCAAGCCAGAGCATGTTTTAACATCACAACCACTTAGTGGGGCTCACTGTCATTGGAACACTGTTATTACAAAGAGCGGGGAAGATCCTTCCTCATAAGACAACTGTAGCATTCAAGATGGCTCCAAGCAGTAATTCCATTTTTTTTCAGTGTTTGCTCCTTGGGAGCCAATCCTGTGCTCCAAAAAGCACAGATTTCAGTAACAGACTTTTTCTAAAGACCAGGGACATCAGTCCAAGACAAAGTCATAGGGTTGGTTATCCCTGACATTCCACTCAGATGGGTAGCTATCATTCCAAAAGCAACAGGGGAAGTTGGCACTGTGTCAGCTGATCCCTGAACATTGACTGGAGGAACAGGATTTTAGCATGAAAAATCTGACTTCAAGATGAAACTGGGAACAGCATCTATTTCTTGCTATTGAAAATTGTCTACTCAAAGGATTCTGAGGCTCATTATGGACAGATCAAATGTCCCAAGCATGTAGCCTCATTTCTGTGATTTTCCCAGTCAGTTTCACAGGCCTGTGACCCAGTACCTGAAAATCTACATACATATACATTTATATATATAGATATAGGTATAGATATGATTAGAACTACAAGACAGGAATTCAAGGCACCACACCAATACATTTAATCCTTATTCTTCCCTCCCACCAAATATTCCCCCTGGGATATCTAGCAAAAAACACTTTAGCTGTTGCTCAGGAGACCACCTTCAGGAAGGCACATACCTGTGGAGCCATGGGTCATCCTGAAACCAGCAACGAAAAGGCATTAACATCTCTTTAATAGTCCATTATTTGAAGATTTCTTCTACAGTGAATTCTGAGCTTTTTTTCACACCTAGATGACGAGCCTCACTATATTATTCTCCATTTTAATTTTTAAAACAGAAGACATGTACTTGCAAAATGTCTCAAAAATCTGTGTTACAAATGAAACAAATTATGGAATAGATTAGAATGCATTAAGCACTACTGCTATATGTAAAAATCTGCTGCAGCATTGCTGCATCAAACTCTCAAAAAAAAATCAAGAGACTAAGCCCAAATTGCCTCAAAAACCCAGAAAATATGAATGAGAACCATTAACTGGATAAAGAATTCTCCATCTGTACTAGAAAATTGATGTTTTCTGTCTAGTCACTGTCAAAAAAACCACAATGCATCTGAATTCTAAACCATGCTCATTGGACAACTTTTCCTAATAATTTTATTTTCTTAGTTCTCCCATTTTTTAAAGCAGAATATAAATTTTCACTAAAAAAGCAGATTCTGGCAAAGCCAGACAAGTCACAGTTCCTATCAGTAATAAAAGTTAGTAATTTTATTGATTTCACAAAACTAAAACTTACTGGGGTTGTATGACTCCTTTTCAAGTGTGAACAGACAAGGTGACCTTGAGGCTCTTTCCAACTCCACCTTCTATCAAAGTAATGCTTTAATTAACATACGTTTCTCAACTGAAACACAAAGTTCCAAAGAGGTTCTCATTGGTCCTATCAGTCTGGAATTTCTAAATTACAGAAATTCCAAATGAGATTAAAGAAGCTAGTATGATCAGAGAATGTAATGATTTTGAGATAGCTGCCAGAATCTTGGTCCAGAAGAATGACAGCAGGCTATGGAAAATAGGGGTCTATTTTTTCCTCTTACCCTTGCTAGGTAATATTGGCAGGCAGGCATAGTGACATGGAATGTCACATGCTTCACTGATACAGCAGTGCCAGCAGGTGATGGATAACTGGGAATTTTGAGGCATAAAAAGAATTAACATTTATCTAAAATTAGATATCAACAGACATTCAGTTTCAATTTATAGAACAGAAAAAGAAATAATCAAACCAGATGGTATCACTTAATGAAAAATAGTTAAGTACTTTGGTAACACAATGATAGTGGTAAAGCCTCATCTTATACAAAAAAAAAGGTTCAAGTCACAAAAGTAGGAACAAATCATGTGGGACATGAATGAGACTGTAATTTACTAGACTCTAGACAGACATCTCACCAAATATGTGAACCACTACACAGTTAGGCAGGTTTTCCAGGCTGCTAAGAGTCAGCTAATGGAATCAAACTTTGACCTTCAAATGTTTGATAAATACTTCAGGTAAGGCTCTTTTCCTTCCCTAGATGTTAAGTTACATGGGAAGTTAACTAGGATAAAACAATTACAAACCCTGATTGATTCATTTAATTCCTAATTCTGTCTGTCTACAAGATCTAAGCAAAATCACAAAAAAGAAAGAAAATAGCCTTGAATTCTCCAAAGCAAATAACTTAGTAGCTCAGAATCTTGTCTCTCGAGGAACACTTCTGGAGTTGTAGGAAATGTTATCTGTAAGTCAGGCTATGTTCTATAGGATGCAACTGTCACCCACAGGATAATGATCTCTAGAGCTAACCCACTACAAGCAGTGAGGAGATTCTCCTCACAAGCTTGTCTAGACCAATCTATGCATAGAAGAGGACACATTTCAAAACACAGCATGTAATATGTGCCTTCTAAACAAATTACTTTCTGGTGATCAAAAATTGTGAACAATAATCTAGGGCGTGACCAGGAATATCTTCTACACAGGACTATAACCCAAATAGTCTAATGAGTCTGATGATGCTAGAGCAACAGACTGCAGTCTGATCAGCAGTCTGGCTGCTGATCCTGGCAAATGCTGTCAGACAGAAACAAAACTCGATGCTACACTACAAAGCAAATCTTAGACACCTGAGGTACAGGAGGCCACGTCAGTCATAAGCTGCAATGCAAAAGCTGGATGCCATATGTTAAAAACCTCAAGTAAAAGGTCCTCCAATATTGAGGAAAGTCACATGCCAGGGTCCACAGATTTTGTCCCGCTGAGCTCAAGAAATTATGGAGCTGAACTCATAAGTCCAAGGATTAAAATATCAGATCACCCAGATGTTCCTGTTCCAATGTCACAAACACCAGAGCTTGCTTGAACCAAAGTTAATGGAGCTCCTCTAGACGCCTTCAACACTAAGTGCCACCCCTAACCACAATCAGTGCACTGACATCAAAAAAGCGCCAGCATGTACTGCCAGAAGGTTTATCTGTCTCCTGACACTCATTTGATGTCTGTGCTAGAGCCCTATCACCATTCAGAAAGTTGTAGGTCATCCTTTCAAACCAAGATTAGCTGCAAGTAATCAGTAGGCACCTCTTTACCATTTTACATCCCCAGCAAGAATATCTTCTCCCAAGACAGGAACTCCAGCAACAGAAAACTATTTGGCAGGACCTCCCAGAAAGAGAGCAGCCTCAGAGGGCCAGTATGTCAACAATTTGGGATTCTGTGGGGATGTTAATTGTCATTTAAAGTTGGTAAGTGATTAAATGAACCACTTATGACCGATCTGTTGTGCTTGAGCAGCACAAGGATTTGCTACCTAAACTCACAGGATGAGCAAATGGCCTGTACCAGGATGTAATGCTTATTGCTCTGCCATTGCATTGGAAGCTGACCCAGAGTGAAGGCTAAGATATTTGGTTTCTTCAGTCTGCAAGTTCCTCAGAAGGAGGATTTGCTCAGTTTCATCTGGAACCCATGGAACAATAATGAAATTTCCACTAATCACATCTTTTCCCAGATTTTCACAGCACAAAAAGAGGCCTCTATTTAGTTACTGCTATTTACAGGGAATATCGAGACCATCATCATCACACCCCACAAAACAGAAAACACTTTGAAGCTTACAACATAAAAAAAAAAACCAAAAAACCCATCAAAAAAAAACAACAAAAGAAAAATTTTTACTCCAAAGTCAAGAGGTCAAGTTTAGCGCATGATTCTCCACATAAATGTAATTTGCTGATCACAGTATAAAGAGCAAAAGAAGCTCCAGCAGGAAGTACAGTAAGTTTGGCTTTCCACCTTAAGAACAGCATGCTGCCTGGTCCAGACTAAGATGCTGTAATGGCATGGTTTGGATACAAGGACTTGGTGAACTGGGCTAGCAAGTCCAAACCTACCCAGCTGTGAAGGGTGCTAGGGTCTTGAGTGTGGTTAGTGGAAACTACTTCACTGTGGTTGCACATGCAACTGACCAAATCTACTCTTGGAAGAAGAAAAACTAGAACGGTTATATCAACAGAAAATCCAGTATGTCAGGAAAATATTGGCTCTTCTACAGAGAAAGGTAAGCCAGAAAACACTGGAAATATTTACTGTAACAGGGAACATTAAATCATACCTTATGGCACTTAGAACACCTTCACACTATTGAGGAATGCTCATATTTAGGTTCCTGTTAGGGTATTCTCCTATGTTACCCTGCTTTGACAGAAATAATGTGACATTACTGAAAACAGGTCCCATTCCTGGGTAAGGTTCTTGCCTACCTAAAGGTCTGCAATGCCAAGGGTTAAAAGGCTGTCTCAAGATAAAGCATTAAAATCTCATTTCTCTCAATCTACCCTAGAAAAATGCAAAAGGTGAGCTGAAATAGATGACATTGTTTGTAGATTTTATTTATTTATTTTAAATCAAAAAATACTAAACCCACACTTATTAATGGTACTTCACACAAACAAAATAAATTATTGACACCAAAACCACAGAAGGTAGGAAAAAAAATAAGTGCAAGTTCAACCTTGTCTAACAACTGCAAAAATTACTTTGAATAAAACAAACGGGAGGAAACCCTAGAGCAAACCAAACTAAAATACAGTTCTTCAAAGCAGCATTGATTGTGGATCAAAGGGAAAGGCCATCAAAACTTCCCAAGCCACAATGTTTCTGCATGTCTGAAAAAGAATTAACTCAGAACAAATATGGAAATAATAGCAGGTCTCTGTTAAGCCAACAACAAAGAAATCCTTAATACCGTAAAACGAAGTTATATCAAATTTTCCATTTTTAAAGACACATGAAGCTCCTTTAGCACAATGCTTTTAAATGTTATTTATAGCACCAAAATCAAAGACTTAACATAAAAGTCAAAGGGATTATCATCAATGGTCTAGCTATGCAGAAGTTACTCTTCTAGTTTTCTGTTTCATTTGTGGTCTTCAAATACGAAGATGCAATACAAAAATACTTCCATAGCGCAACATGATCTGTTTCAACTACACTATCTCAGCATAGCAGATGAAGTAACAATGAGCTTTTAGACAGCCAGCCACATTAAACAGCAGCATGCAAGCTAGCAATTCCAATGGCTGGTTTTCATGTTTTTTTCCAGCATCAGTTTCCCTAATTAATTAGCGTATTTTTCTTACAGTTTACAAGAGGAAACAGTTAAGAGCTGGATCCTGTCAGGAGAGTACTGCAAGAAACACATGAATTGAGATATGAATATTACTCACCCAATATACACGTCACCTGAACCACAAGGACTCTCCATAGAACTGGAAAGCACATAAGTCCTCAGTAACACAAGAAAACCTTTTTTTCAGAACAAAATTTGGAGAAGAAAAAGCAAAAATACTAGAGAAGTGATCCAGCACACAATTAACCAAACAAGGACTACTTGTTCTCATTCTTGGGATTTTCTTCTGCTTTATAGTCAGCTTGTGGCAGAGACTTAATTCAACTACATTTCAAAATACCACTTACAGGAAAGGGCAATAATAAGGGCAAGCTATTAATAAAGAAGTGATTTTAAAATGTTACCATAAACTATCACCCTTCACAGGCAGATGGTCTGTGCTTCTGAACTCTGCATTCCCAAAATGACCACTCCACTCACTCTGTTCAGGCCTTTGGTTCGAAGTCCTACAAATAACAATGGATTGTGTCTGGAAGTCGAATGATAAAAGTTGGATCACTGCAGCCTACTCAAAATTGTCATCAGTTTTTATACGGCAGAGTATCCTTGGGCATGTTTTGTTCTTGGTATTTTTCATTTCAATAGTTTTTATGCAGAATTTTACGACATTAAATTTTTAAGAGGCAGAATTCACTATTTCAGGACTTGCAGCAATAGCTTGAGAGTCCTTGTGAAGCTAAACAGAAGATTTTTCATCTGAAAGGAATCACTACAAATTGCTTTAACTACTCAAGTGTTTAACCTTTCTATACAATTTTAATGAGTTCCATGTATGATCAGAAAACAACAATACGGCTGCATCAAATGAGAATCAACTAAGAGACAAAGGAAAAACAGGATGTTTCTCCTCCTTCCTTGAAAGGTTTTGTTTTGTTCTCATTCTTTTAAGTGTTCTATCTTAGTCTATCAGACACAAAAAGCAGAAAACTGGCATGGAGATAATGCCCAGGTCATACATAAGCACTGCTGTAGTCTGCACTGCTGCAAAGTACAAAGTGAGTTGACATATCAGGTCTACATCAAAGACATGCCCTTTGGCAGGTTATAAAGACAAGTTGCAATTTTGTCCATAAAAATGTGTGTTCTACAAAATGGGCTCTGTAACATGAACTGTTAGTGGTATGCCACCATTCCATTGATCCTGCACATGCGTTCATTTCTCAGGAATGCTTGTAAGCTGGGCTATGCCTTGCCCTAAGATAAGCAGACTTGCATGAGGAAAAAAAGCAGTGTGTCACAGACAGAAAGATTCTACTCTCTGCAGGAGACTTCTTCCATAAAATGCAAGTTCTGATAGAGGGCATGCCAGTGGCTCCTGCTTTATTGCCTGTATCACATACACGGTATTTACAGTAAGAGATTAATAGAATGGGAGACCTTTCCTGCTTATGTTTTAAAAATTAAGAGAACAGCTTGAAAAAACACTGCATTGCAGGAGGTTTTCAAAGACTCCTTAATCAAATACTGAAAATGAGTAAAAACAACACTGACAGTCTGGAGCCTCAGCGCTTACACATTACAATGTGTTTTAAGACAGTCATGTAATATATTTTTCTGAAGTACTTCTGCTTTTTTCATTGTGAATATGGCAAACAGAGCGCTGTGAAACAACTCCAGGCTCAAGTCCAGTTCTTGTGTTCCTTTTTATCCATAACTATTATACGGTACATTACGAGTTTCAATATAGATTGAATACAGAGACATGACCATATCAATTTCTGTCATAATTACTGTGAGAGAAGTAGTAACAGAGAATGAATGAGGCAGAAGTGTAGCCACAGAAGGAAGATGATTTTACGACTGTGAAACAGAACTACTACAGAGACGCTGTTGGTATCATAACTACCTCTCCCACAGATTTCCTGAACAGCTTTGAGTAAGGTACTTAATCTTTCCATGTCTCAACTCTGCATGGGTAAAGCAGAGGTCAAAATACTTAACCTCATAGGCATGTTGCAACTATAGAAACATTTGCATTTGGGAAGCTACTGGGTGCTGCTAACAATAGCTGCATATGTACAATCGAAATAAAGTGAAAATCTGCTTCAGCACTGTTTCAAAAGTGTACAAAAAATTAAGTACAGCACCTCACAACAAACAAAGAAAACATGATTAAAATTCTGCAGCTCTAGTGAGTGTACTTATAATAGTTGGGAAACTGGCATGAAAGCATATCATTTAAAGTGCACATTGTAATACATGGACATGAAAAACAGACTGATAAAGCAATGCCTGCAATGTTATCTGTATAATTTCATACTTTTTAGCACTTCACTTTGAAAGCCTAATATTGTTGCAATGTAAGAGCTTTTATAGAAAATCTACAATGTATACATCCATACAGTGTCCTATACATTAATTCACCCTCTTTTTCCTAAAAATAATTCAGCAGTACACAATTTTACAACATATTGATCTAGGTAAGTCATGAGTCGTTTTTTGTGAGTATGTATCAATCACTTCATTGTTTACTTGTCTGTGAAAAGAAATTGATTTAATCAAACCATGCAGTAATACATTATTGATGTATCCCAAGAAAACAAAGTCATAATGAACCATCAGGGTCCTAACATAAAACACTGTAAGGAGCAGCAATTTCGGCTTGAATCTTTCCTAGTGATTTGCAAACATATGTGACTGTGTACAAGTAGCAAAGACTAATGCAAGACTGTAGTTGGTCTGAGCAGCAGCACATGTCATTCACATAACAGACTTGGGACAAGCTCTGCAGAACTTGGCAACCCCAGGAGGCTGGACAAACCACACTGTGGACCTTGTGTATCTCCACCACTTACATACAGCAGTGTATCATCTTACATGCTACTTGATTTTAGCAAATCATTACTCTTCTAGGGGGAAATGTGAAGCAATAGGACATCATGAAAATAAGACTCTTAGCCCTTCTTCACAGCAGTGGCTCAGCCTTTGTTCTCCAAAGGCTTTAAACTTTTCCATGTATTAGACCACATGGGAACAGCAATTTTACTCGATACACAATAAATTCCTTTATGCACATTTGTTAAACAAAATACGGCTTACAATGGTAACTGTAGCAGCAGCTTGAAAGAGTAAAGTTAGGATAGCAATTTGATGTATTTTATAGACTTTTGAATGCATTTCCAGCTTAGAGCACGGAGAAACAAGTACCGGAGCAACATCTGCTGCCAAAACTACTTTGGCAAAGGTGAGTATTTTACTGCAGTGAAACTTCTGTCACAATCACGAGAAATAAGAGAGTACAGTAGCGACACCATATCAGAGCATCTTCACTAATGCTGCATTATTACAAAATGTTGGGGGATGTATAACAAGCCACATCAGAACTTAGCACTGCCCAAGCCCATGAGAGTACCTCGATACAGCTTACAGAGACATCTATAGGTAGTGTCTGTCTAACACCTTATAATTATTTACGTAGGAGAGAGAGGCTGAACTTCCTATCTAGGAATTCATATAATGAGGTGAAAACATTTTTACAAGGAAAGTGCTTCACAAATACACGAAACAAACAATAGGAATAAGATAGCATTACCCACTACCAGAAACAGATGCAAGACTAGTAACGGCATGTTACTTAAACAATTCAATCTGTATCAGAGATGAATAAAAGATAAAGTTCGTGTAGATACAAAAAAGCAGAGTAGCCAGCAGCCTATCTTTCCAGCTTTGTCATCTTTCTACGCACTCGGCTGGAGCTGAACCAGACCCAACTTTGCAGAAGACACGCATACGGACGTGTACAACCATACGTGCTGTACCGTGCGTAACTATTTGTTGTAAAATTCCTCGAATAGAGAGAACCCAGACGTACTCCGAAACGGGAAAACAACATGAACGATGTACTCTGTTACACTTAGGAAACAGTAATACAGAATCATGAGAACAGATACAGTAGGGTAAGGGAGACAGTTTCTTAATGAAGTGGGAATGGACCGAGTCTCCAGAGGCACGGAGCCTTTCCAGAAGCGGGTTACATTGCCCTGGACATTGCCCAGCTCCGTGGTGGAAGTAGAGAGGGTGAAGCGAAATCCCAGGTCAGAGTTGTCTCTAACGCCCCTCACCCCTGTCCTGTCCCCACTAAAGGTATGAAAAGGCAAATCCCGGCTACTTCACTTTTCTCTAGATTAAAAGGAGGGATTTCCTCGGGATATCTGATGCACGAACTTTGCAGACATAGACACGGTCCCTGGGTATTTACACACACACACACACACACACACATACACACACACACACACACACGCATTAAGAAGAAAAGAATAGAGGCATTTCCTCACGCACACAGCGCAGAAGGGACGTAGGTATTTCTCTTCTCCAGGCAGGCAGGGACGGGCGGCAGAGCCGCGGGCTGCCCGGACCGCCAGCCCGGCTGAGCCGGGCACCCGCACCCGCACCGCTCCCGCACGGGCACTCCCGCGCTCCTGCCCGCTCCCTCGCACACACGCCCCGGCTCTCTCTGCTCGTTCCGGAGTCCCTCGCACACTCTGTGCCCCAGACTGGCTCACACGCTCTCTCTCAGTCTCTCCCCCTCCCGTCCCGCCTCACAGTGGCCCCGACCGCCGGCAACAAAGC
>NW_005054305.1:6363948-6368170 GCF_000277835.1 Geospiza fortis | reverse complement strand
CCCGGGCGGGCCGGTGCCGGCGCGCAGGGACCCCGCGTTCGCGATTCAGCTCCTCTTCTTGTCGGAACAGGAAAGAACATCTTGTTCCAGTGTGTAAACAAAGGGAGTTGATGTGCTGCGCTCGTAAAACCGCCGAAGGAGGTTTTCTTTAATTGGATGACCCAGGATTAAGATACCCACGAAATGCGGAGCGAAGGGGCTTGGCACACCTTCCTGAGTTGCAGGATATTGTTATGGGGGGCTTGTTTCCCCCCGTGTTTCCTCTCTTCGCCCAGATTATAAACTGCATTAGGAATATTATCGAAATACATTAGGTATTTTTTGTTCGGATTGAAACGAGTTAGAAATTATTCAAGGTTTTCTGAATCCATCTATTTAGTGCCTGCTCTCTCTCCTTTGTCCTCTCAGCAGCACCCGTGTTACGCCTTGCCTTATTCCTTTGGTAACATTAAACCTTATTTCTCCGTAAACACACGGTTTGAGGAGGAAAGAATTACGCCTAACCAACTACCACAGTGCTTAGCCTGTTTTATCAAGAAAACGACCAGGACAGCCCTGAGAACCTTCAGCCTCTCAAAGAAACAGAAGAACCTGATAGCATCCCCCAAACACTCTAAATGAGCACTCACATTGTCTGGTGGTTTGGATCTTCCTCCTCATACTTATATTTTAGTGGGAAACGATGCATGGCAGATAGCACCTTTCCAGATTTCATTATTCACTCCCACTTATGTAAAAATATTAAAAATATGAGCAAAACAAAATTCTGTTAAAACAGCTGCTTCTAAATTTAGTTTTGATTCCTGTCTATATAACAATAAGAAAGGATTTGAGTATGCCTCAGAAATGTTCTTGAGAAAAATGTTGTCGCAGCTGCAATGTTTCAGGTTTGACAGTGAGGTTGTGCAAAAATTTTTACAATCAGCCAGTTGTCGAAACAGGTACATATGCCTTTGCTATTTACTGAATGCTGCCTTTGTCACCTTAGTAACATTTAGAAAGAAAATGCTTGCTGTTACTATCACTTGTCTATGTTTTGTGGTTTTGACTTCATTTCCACCTTTTTATGTCTCTGCCCTACTTCAGTTTTGTTTTTTTTTACCTTTGCATTTCCTCACCTTTAGTGACTTTGTATTCCAAATCATGCAGGTTTTTTTCACATCTCATCGTCCATGCTAAAAGCCTAAGTCTGTAGTAATCGAGTACTTCATTACAGCTGCCTTTGAAATACCTTCATTGTTTTCAGTACTGAAAATACAACAAAATAGAAAAAATGTAGGGACACTTATCAGTCACTGCCATCATAGCTGGCTGTTGGAAGACAGAAAAAAATATTCTGCATTAGTTCCCATCTCTTCACAGGTAGCTGCTTCACGTATATAACACGAACTTCTGTTACAAGACCTCTGGTGTTGCAATGGTGGTATTGGGTAGAAAAGGACACTGTGGGGAAAAAAGTTCAGTGAGCCCCTCAAGCTAATCTGACTTCGTGGATTTTTTTGGTTGGTTTTCTTGGTTTCTAATATTGTCTGCTACAGTCAGGATTAGACTTCGTTTGGTATTTCTGTGGATCCCTGGAGTAATCTTTTTAGTTCTATTACAATGGTTAAATGACAGTGTCATGTTGTCATTTAATTTATTTGCATCATTCTTACACAATCCAGGTGCTCCTAAGTCCTGGTTTGGATTGAAAGGGACCTTAAAGATCATCTAACTCCAACCACTCTGCCTTGGGCAGGGACATCTCCCCCTAGACCAGGTTGCTCAATGCCCCATCCAGCCTGGCCTTTAAAGTTCCTTCTGTTGTTCACATGAAAATGGTTGGGAATCATGTAGTGACAGTTGGGGCACTGCCTTTGCTGGAGAAAGAAAACCTGTTATGCTGTTTGCTGTATTGGGGGACCCACTGGAGAGTACTCGCCAGAGCAGAGAGCTGGGAGATACTCTCTGTGTTTCATGATGGGATTAAAAAAAAGGAATCTGTACACCAGAAATAATTTTTTTTTCCTGCCATAAATGTTGTAGCTGAATCCAGTAAAGTTTGCCAGCATACACAGAAACCAAGTGCCTCAACAGAGCAGTACACTTCTGCTTTAAGGGAGTTGAAGTCTTGTGTAAGTCTAGAAGTACAGCAGAAAAAGGTCAAGTTCATCTTATGAAAGAAGACATTTGCTATTGATTATAGATATTGTTTACTTCATGAGTTGGACCTGACCCCACAGGAGATCATAACTGTTGCTTCTTTAACTGAATTGGCAATAGGACAGTTGAGAAATGGTGAACTGCCTTCAAACTCCAACAATTTGAACTATGGCTAAAAGCTCAGCACATACAACATGTATGTGTGTGTATATATATATATATATATATGTGTGTGTGTGTGTGTGTGTGTGTGTGTGTGTGTGTAAATAGTTACAGAGTATTGTAAACCAGATTGGATCACCTGCAGATACTGCAGAAAGATGTTACATTAAGATACATAATGAATTTTTACCTAAGCAATATTAATGTGATGTTACGGTACCAGGTGTTACTGGTTTGACCCTGGATGGAATCAGTTGTTTATTATGGATGTATTCGTGTTCAGATACATTTTCTTGCATCCATAGAATGGTCAAATGATACTAAGATAACATTGGAGACTGATATCTTAGCTTCAGTACCTAGAGAATGCATTTATCTGAGCTGCAATAGAAGTTTTAGGTTTGACATTATCTAGTAAGCCACCTGAAGAACATTATTCTTGTTTCCTGCATAGAAAAATTACTTTTGATGTCTACTGCCAATTTTTATTCTTGTGTACAGTAATACTTCTGTTAAGCAGAAATCTGTGACCTCCACTTTTTATGCAAGTGTTTATATATATAAATATGCATTGCTTCAATACAGTGAAACACTGTTTCAATACAAATTCCAGTTTCAGCTCTTACAAAAGAACTAGTATCAGCTGTTACATGAAAATGCCATATGTGTGCAGAATGATTTATTCACAGCATGACAATTCAATCTAATGTGCCACTTCTACAATGGAAATTACATTCTCTACAATTGAACAAGAGATGCTGAGTTACAAGATAATTAAGAAAATATCCCAGAAGATACTAATGGAGTCACTGCATTTCCTAAATTAGTGTTAGCACAGTGTTGACAAAAAGAAAACCATAAATTATGGGTTTGTGTGGACTTATGGGAAACCAAAGCCATTGGGATTGACAATTGACAGTTAACCATTTATAGATACTGGTGTCATAGTTGTAGAGTGTGTTTTATACTATTGATTTAAACAATGGCTATTGCCAAGTATCCAGACAGTTTGAGCTTCACAGCATTTATTACACTTTAAGGAACTTACCTCTTTTAATCATATGCCATATGGACCTGAATCAACATACCAAGTTTTTCAATTATGTTACTAAGTCATAATAACAAGCTCAGAATCTAGTATTATCAGGATGATGTTACTGCATGTGGAAAGTCTCCTGAAGTTGATGAAAAAAACTAAATCCTATAGTCTATACTTTATATGGGAGGGTGAAAGTTAAATTTTGCTAAATACTAACGCATATGCACAGAGTATTCTTTTTTGAGCATGCCATTTCTTCTCTGAGATTGGTAGAGGTCGTAGAATCTGTGGAAGAGCTCACTCTTCCCCCCCTTCCCTGAAAAAAAAAAAAAAAAAAAAAAAAAAAAAAAAGAAAAATTGCAACCATATTTTTCAGTTCTCAAATCAAGGTGTACATTATTTAGGTACAGCTAAGTTAAGTACATTTATTCCTAACTGTGTAATACATAAAGACTATTGGAAACAGTGCACTGTGACATCTAACATTTTCCTGAGACCTATCTCACCTTAGCAAATTTTCAAATAATGAAAGCTTTGACTGTAAGTAATGAGGATTTATTCTGTTGGCTTTAGAGTTCACCACAATTGTCATTACTTTTGTCTCAGACCAGGAATGGCCAAATACTATAAATTTAGGGTTATTTCCTTTTCCCCCTCCTATTGCTCTCCAGCAGGCAGATAAACACTCAGGTCTTTTTTTATGGCACTACAGCTGAAATAAAAAATGTGGTTGCAGCTAAGCTGTGGTCCACTTTGCCCTCACAACATGTGAGAAGTGATACACCCAGCATAGAGAACTTCCCAAGCAGTCACCATCCAAACTACCTCCAGCAGCACTTCCCTTGGCCATGCTGGCTGTCATTTTTCATACTAGGGACA